>NC_057795.1:119391797-119442851 GCF_018294505.1 Triticum aestivum | reverse complement strand
CGACCACATGCCGCTGCCTTCCGTCCGGCCGCCGGCGCCCTTTCCTCTTATTTTTTTGTGATTTTATGTATATGTTCTCTGTGTATATATGTATATGTTCTCTGTGTATATATGTTCATATATGCAAAAGTTAGATTTTAGAAAAACTTTATATATACAAAAATTTATACATATATGTAAGTATATATGTATGTATAGATGTATGTATGTGGATACATGAGGGTGGTCGATATACCCCCTCTCCGATAGCATTTTTGTGCATTTTAGGTTAGTGTATATATATGTTGATGTATATATGCAAAAGATACATTTTTAGAAAAAATACTATTTTTTCTGTTGATGATATGATGATGTTTTTTTCATATATCCATTTTTTTATATATGTATCATTTTTTTAAGTTGTTAGTAGATATCGATTTTAGGTTAGTGTAGAGGAGAAATTTAAAGTAAAATAAGGAAAAGGAAGAAAAGAGGAAGAAGGAAGAAGGAAGAAAGAAGAAGAAAAAGAATGAGAGGAAAAAGGAAAATAAGAAGACGAAGAAGAGGAGAGGAAGAAGAGGAAAAATAAATAAGAAGAGGAAAAAAGAAGAAAAAGAAGAGGAGAATAAGAAAGGAACAGAGGAGAAGAAGAAAAAATAGAAAAAAAATTATATTTTTTCTTCTTCTCCTCTTTTTTTTTCTTCTTCTTCTTCCTTCTTCCTTCTTCCTCTTTTCTTCCTTTTCCTTAATTATTTTCCTTTCTCGTCGTTGTCGATATAACCCCCTCGAGATAACTTCGACATGAGGGGCGGTCGATATAAATACCCCCCCTGGCCCTTTCGCTCGACCAAAACTCTCGAGGACACCCAAACCCTAGAGAGAAAATGATGTTGGTCTCCTACCCCCTCCTGCCGCGCCCCTACCCGACAAATTAACTCTCTCGAAGCGTTGTTGTGTCGAGGCGACCCCAAACCCTAGAGAAGCAGCGTCGAGGCCACTAACATGAGATGGAGCGGGGAAAGAAAAGGCGTTGAGAGATCGTGCCACGAAGATATCGTAGAACACGGAGGAGGTGACTATAGTGGACAAAGTTGAGGGCTGAAACAAACTGACTCAGGATGTGGACAGGATAGGAGATGTCAGGACGCGTAACAGCAAGATAGACAAGGCTGCCAACGAGGTGACGATAGCGAGTGGGATTAGGAAGAGGGTCACCATCAGAGGCACGAAGCTGAACATATATTTTTCTTGGGAGAGCAGCGTGAGCAAGAAGATCCTGAATATATTTTTCTTGGGAGATGTAGAAGCCATCAGAGGTCGAGGATATCTCAATCCCAAGAAAATAGCAAAGTGGACCAAGATCGGTCATGAGGAACTGGTCTTGAAGGCAAGCCTTAACAAAGGCAATGTACTCGGTGTCGTCACCAGTGATGATCATGTCATCAACATAGAGAAGAAGAAGAGTCCGACCACAAGAAGACATGTGAACAAACAACACAAGATCATGATCACTGGGCAAGAAACCGGCGGCAGTCACCACAGAGGCAAAGCGCTCAAACCAGGCGCGAGGGGCCTGTTTAAGACCATAGAGGGAGCAACGAAATCTACAGACCATACCGTCAGGAGCATAGTACCCCGGTGGTGGCTGCATATAAACCTCCTCACGTAACTCGCCATTGAGAAAAGTGTTCTGGACATCAGGTTGAGAGATGGACCAATGACGAACAGAAGCCACAACAAGAAGAGTGCGGACAGTGGTCATGTGGGCCACATGAGCGAATGTCTCATCATAATTGCGGCCCTGCTCCTGCTGAAAACCACAGGCCACAAGACGAGCTTTGTAACGCTCAAGAGAACCATCAGAGCGAGTCTTGATCTTGTAGACCCACTTGCAGGTGATGGGACGAACACCGGAAGGGAGAGAAACCAGATCCCATGTGCCAGAACGCTGAAGGGCAGCAAGCTCTTCGGCCATCGCAAGCTTCCATTCAGGCTGAGTCATGGCAGTCCGATAGGAAGTGGGCTCAGCAATAACAGAGAGACCGTACCAATCAGGAGAATAGCGATTAGGTGGAGGGCGAGGCCGAGCACGGAGGTTATGAACCAGGGTAGGCGTGAACGGAGGGGTACCAGAGGTGGAAGGCACGTCAGGGGAAGCATCCTCGGGACGAGGGCGGCGAGTATAGTGGAGAGGAAATGACGAGAGAGGACAACAGACTAGAGATGATAGTGTAGAGGTGGAGGAAGAGGATGGAGAATATGGTGTCAGTGGTGAATGAGAGTGAATGAGAGTTGTAAGAGAAAGAGGTGAAACATGAGGCACATAGCAGGGTGTATCGGGAAGGAGAAGAAAAGAAATATCGTCCACAGAGAAGCTCGAGGAAGATGGATGTGGGTAGTACGAGCGAGACTCATCAAAGGTCACATCATGGGAGATGCGCAAGCGACGACCAACAGGGTCCCAACAGCGACAACCCTTGTGCTCATCACTGTAGCCAAGGAAAACACACTCAACTGACTGAGCAGTCAGTTTGGTGCACTCGCACGGGGCAAGAATGATGTAGCACACACATCCAAACATACGAAGAGCTGAGTAGTCAGGAGAGCGACCAAAGAGACACTCCATAGGAATACCACCCTGTAGAGCAGTCGATGGCTGAATGTTGATGAGATGGGTGGATGCAGAAACAGCCTCAGCCCAAAAATGGGGTGGAAGAGAGGCGGCAATCATGAGCGCACGAGCCATCTCAAGCAGATGATGATGCTTGCGTTTGGCAATGCCATTCTGAGCATGAGCACCAGGACAGGAGAACTGGGCAAGGGTACCCTATTCTGCAAGAAAGCCACGGAACAGCTGGGAGATATACTCTCCAGCGGAGTCAGCATGAAAAGTATGAATACGTGTGGAAAAGTGAGTGTGAACCATGGCAGCAAATCGTTTGTATATAGAGAGAACCTTGCTACGAGATTTCATGAAGTAGAGCCAAGTGTAGCGAGAGAAATCATCAATAAACAAAACATAGTAGCGATGACCACCTTTCGAATCAAAGGGGGCTGGACCCCAGACATCAGAATGAACTAAGTCAAAAGGATGTTGAGATACAGATTGACTGGTAGGATAAGGTAACTGGGTCTGTTTTCCAAGTCTACAACCATTACAGGGTAAAGAAACATCTCCAGATACAGACCCTAATAGGCCCTGACGCACTAAGGAAGACAAGCGAGAGCCACAGATGTGACCAAGGCGCTAGAAGGACGTAGACAAGGAGGCAGCAAGAGCATGAGAGCTGACTGAAGCGGTGCCAGCGGAAGGAACACAAAGCCAGTCAACTTCCCAAAGCCCCTCGGACTCACGGCACCGGGGGCCGGCACCAACCAAAACCTTGGTGTGACGGTCCTGAATGGAGCAAGAATCAGTATCAAGAATGACCCGACAACGAGAATCAGTATGTTGGGCAGCGGAAAAAAAAATTCATGGTAAGGCAAGGAACATGTGAAACACTAGAAACAGAAAAAGATGGAGTCAAAAGAATACCACGACTAGCAACATGAAGAGATGTGCCGTCGGCAGTAAGAACATTAATAGGAGAATCAAGAGGGCGAAGAGAAGATAACACTGAAGAATCAGAGGACATATGAAAGGAAGCTCTAGAGTCCAGAACCCACGAAGATGTACCTGACGGTGTAGATGCCGGCGGTGATAAAGTGGTGGAAGCAGTCACAACAGCAGCAGAACCTGTCGATGAAGAACCAGAGGAAGCCAGAAGGTGTTTGAGCCGAACAATGTACTGATCAGTGAGTGACGGAGTCGAGGAAGATCTAGGAGTCCCACTGGGAGAGGGGCGCCTCTGGTCTCGCTTCTTCTCATGACAATCAGATTCTGGGTGATCTGGCCGAGAGCAGTAGCCACAGAAGGTGTCACGGCGCGACCGACCCTTCTCAGCATAAGGAGGGCGACCCACCCCCTGAAGGTGTAGGTAGGAGCGATGGAGCAGTGAGCCGAACAGACGACCCTGGAGCTTGGACGACCAACACTGAAGGAACCACAAGTAACCCAGCAGAGCAAAGGCGGGTCTCCTCACAAGAAGCTCAGCAAGCACTTCCGAGATAGGAACACGACCACGAGCAAGCAAGTGAGCAGGTCGAGGCTCAAACTCAGAGCGGAGACGAGATAAGAACTCATGAACCCTCTAAAACTCCAAGTCAGACCGTGTAGTCTGACCGTAACGGCAAGTGCCACAAACAACGGTCCGCAGTGAGTCAAGCTGACGCCAGATGGCAGAGCACTGTGAGTAGAACTCATCAAACAGACGAGTCACCCTGCTGAAGAGCATGCTCCTGACGCACCACAAAAAGGTATAGAGCATCACCAAAGGGTTGATAGCGCTGACAAAGATAGGACCACATCGCTGCAACAGTGCCGAGAGCCATGAACTCTGAAGCAAACTGAGGGAGAACACTCGCAGTGAGAACAGCAGCAGCTCGAGCATCATCATTGCACCACTAAGTGTAAGCAGACAGATCATCCCGATAGACAGAGAGAGCATCAGAATATGCGGATACCTGCTGATCATAAGCATCAAATGCAACATCATCAAGAGCCTTGGCTACATCCCGATCAGCCTGAGAAGCATCAGCAGCAAGCACCGGCGGCACCAGCGGAACTAGAGCCACTGGAGCAACTGGGCATGGCGGACAGGGGACCTCGTCAGAGAGAACACCCCACAGCAGAAGTCCACACATGTGGATACGCATAAAATCAACAAACTCAGCATAATTGGTGCCATCAAAGATCACTGAGCACCGAGGAATAGCCACATAGCCAGACGAAGACATGCTGATTTGCTTCTCTGCCTCTCTTTTTTTTGGACAAGTCAACGTCAAAGGGTAAACAGCCCGAGCCCCAGCCAGAGAACCGGAGTGCCCGCAGCCAGGCCGAGTGAGAGAGCCAGCCGAGCCCGGGCCAGATCCAAGGCGAGGAGCAGCAGAGGCACTGCGAAGGAGGCAGCCACGCAGTAGGGCGACGGCTCATGGGCGCGGGCACGCGAGCGCCTCTGCCCTGACTCGAGGCAGAGCAACGACGGCGGCTGACGGGAGCTGGAGGGGTGGTGCGGCGGCTTGAGGCGGGGCTCCGGCAGCTTTGGCATGGTCCAGCAAGCCGGGGACGGCCAGATCCGGCCACTGGACACCGGTTCCCGACCTTCCTTGCAGCGGGCATGCCGGAAATAGCCGGATCCGTCAGGAGGAGGCCGGGCAGAGTGAAGAGCAAGGGCGGCCGGCCGGGAAGAGGCGGCCGTGACCGGGCTGGAGCGGCGGGATCCGGATCCGCGATGAGGAGGGCTGGACGGAGCTGCTCACCGGGAGCGCCGGCCAGGCAGGAGACGCTGGATCGGGAGAGGGGACTAGCACGGAGTTGCGGCGTGCGGGAGAGAGGGGAACCTCACATCTGATACCATGTTTTTTTTGAAACTTTGGCCTCTTTATTAGATCAAGTAACTGTTACATCATCCACCAGCCACCGTACGATAGATTCCGGTGGTTCCTCAACCCACAAACCGGGTGGATTAAAAACCGCCAGCCTAGCTAGTTCATGAGAAACACAGTTTGCATCTCTAGGACACTGAATGAAAGAAATCGAAGTATAACCTATTGATAAGACCATACAATCTGCATAAATTGCCGCCGCTCCTGTTGCAGTGAAGCCACCCAAGTTCATTATATCGATCACCTCCAGACAATCCGCCTCCACTATCAGCTTGTTTACTCCCAATTGTTGCGCTAGTAGGAGGCCATGCCTCAACGCATATGCTTCTGCTGCTGTTGCATCGGAGACATGCTCCAGCTTGTCGTTGGAGGCTGCTAAGAACCCCCCTTTGTCATCCCTGAACATATGATACCATGTTGGATAAACAACAACTAAGCTTTACTGAGGGCCAAAGACCATTACATATACATGTGAGGTAAAATGCATGAAACCCCTTATATAATGGGGATATATACCGAAAAGAGACTACACACATCTAACAAGAGCCACGGTGGGAATAGATGCATTGTTGCTAGTCCATGTGATCAAGTCGTCCAGATATGACCTCTCTTTCAATGGGGTTCTTTTTAGGGAAATAAAAGCCTTTGCTTCTCTTTATTTTAGTCATTTTCAAGTTGAGTACTGCCCTCGGGCGTGTAATACAGTTGCAGACGCTCTTGTGTTGTTTGGGTCAATGATGGAGCTTGCACCTCCAGCCGTATGACCAGGTTACGCCCCTACCTTTGCCCAACCCTTTGTAGATAGTGATTCTGCTTGGCACGTTGGTTGATGGGACGACTTGGTCGCTAGACTGGGAGGGAGAATGGTGACCTTGGGCACGGCAATCTCGTGGAGCTTAACTGCATCCGTAAATTTTTCCGTTAAGTCCTTGTATGCTAAGCTTACCGAGGGATCGGTGCTGGACATAGCTAGGGGGACTGTGGAAGGCAAGGATCCTGCTTAAGATGAATATCTTCCTTTGGAAAATGTTCCGCAATCGCCTCCTCACTCCTGATAACGTGGCCAAACGAAACGGCCCATCCAATGGGTCCTTTGCAGTGTGCGGACTTGGGGAGGACGCTGACCACGTCTTCTTTCGGTGCCATTTGGCTCGCTTTACCTCGAGTGCCGTAAGAGAGGATTTTGGCAAGAATTGGAATCCCCTCGTCAGGGGCTGTCCTTCTCGCCTTTCTTCGGGCACAACAGGGCACATTTGCTAGGATCGTGTGGCGTAGCGTTTGGGCGTTGCTATTGTCATTATGGACTGTCCAAGAAGAAATTCCCTTCTCAGCCAGTTGACGTCATTTTTAAATGTCACCTCTTCTTATAGATTTGGACATCATTAGGGAAACAACGAGACTCTAAGCTCATGCAGGAGGTCATGGAGCGGATCAGGTGCATTCGGATTTCTTCACGGCAAGACTCTTCGCACACCTGAGCCTATTTTGTGGGACTTGGAGCTAGATTTGGTGGCCTGGACCTTTGGGTTGTCATAGTTGTATCTTTGTTTGGTTCAGTTCCCGTGGACTTGTATTGCTCTATATTCAGTACCTTTGTATGATGTTATGGTTTAATTTTGTTGGATGCTGCCTTGGTTGGCTTTATTAATTTAAAACCGAACGCATCTTGCATCTTATTCTAAATAAAAAAGTACTATTCAAATTAAAAAAGAAAAGAAAACTAAGACCTTGTGAGGATATGTTACAGCCGTAGACATGCATTATATGGATTGGAGGTGCACCTTTCTTTCAGGAATACAGATAAGCAATTCTGCTGACATTTTTACTGAAATTTGAAGGATTTTCGTAATCCTGGTTCGTACCAAAGTCCAAAATATATATTTTCATTATCAGTTCTGTATATCTGAACTCGAGCATAATTTGAGCAGATTTGAAAATTTGAAGTCAGAACTGATTGGTTAAACTGTTGCAGTCCCCGCCCCCGGCACTTTTTTTTAAATGTGACCCGCAAGATGGCAATTTTGTTTGCATAAAGAAAAAAAACACCCAGGCCCAGTCCAGCCCAACAAGCTGAGCAGGAATGTGATGGCGCTTGTGCCGCAGACGCCGCGTTTCATTTCCGATCCCAGCCGCCGCACCACATGTGCCATCGTGAAACCAAAACCCCACCCAAATTCCCAGCTCCTGCCTCAAATCTCCGTCTCTCTACTCGCCGGACATGAAGGAGACAGCGGCGGCGCGACCTGCCGTCGAGAAGAATGAGGCGGTTGCGGCGACGCCCGCACGCAAGAGGCACGCATCCGACGCTGTGTTTTGATTTTCGGTTTGAGCTTTTTTTCGCCCTAGACCGAGATGGCCAAATTTCGGCCATTTTAAAAAATTTCGGCTGAAATTTAACCAAATTTTGACTGCAATTTGACTTAAATTTGATCAGAATTTGTCAAATTTCACCAATTTCGGCCTACATATACTTTTCGCCTCAGGCCGAGATGGCCGAAATTCGGCCGAAATCCACTTTTTGCGGCCGAAAATCAAAACAGTGTTCCGACGAAGCGTCTGGGTCCAGGTCCAGGTCCAGGTCACACAAACTGGCACGTGATTGCGGCTGCGACGGCGATCTCATCAACAATCTTCCGGATGTTATCCTCGCCACCATCGTCTCCCTCCTCCCCACCAAGTACGGCGTCCGCTCGCAGGCCGTCGCCCGTAGATGGCGTCCTCTCTGGCGCTCAGAGCCTCTCAACCTCGACGCCTCCTACGACCTTTGCTCCAACGACTTCGGGCGCTTCTCCCTCGTCTCCAGGATCCTCTGCGATCACCCTGGCCCGGCCCGCCGCTTCGCTTTCGACCGCATCCACCTCCACAGAGAGGAAAAAAGGTACGCCGAGGAAGCCGCTCAGCTCGAGAGCTGGTTCAACTCCCCGCTCCTGGACAACCTCCAGGAACTCGATATCGTCTTCTCGCTCTTGGAATATTCGTGTGGGCAGTCTGAGAAGGAGAAGCGCTATCCGCTGCCACCGTCGGTGTTGCGCTTAGCACCAACCCTCCAATTGGCCAGGATTGGCTCCTGTGATTTTCCAATGGAGATTTCACCAGCGCTGAATTTCCCCCTCCTCAGGCAGCTCGACCTATGGCGCGTTTCCATCTCCGAGGATGTCTTCTCCGGGGTGCTCTCTGGCTGCCATGTCTTGGAGAACTTATACTTGTCTGAGATTCGTGATGTAGGTTGCCTCCGCATATGCTCGCCAACTCTCAGGATCATCGTCATCTCTTGTTTGTTTGAAGACAACGGAGAATTGGTCATTATGGAGGCCCCTCGCCTTGAAAGATTGTTGTTACATTAGCCAGGCTCAGGTAGTGAGATTATCCGGGTTGTTAGCGCACCTAAACTGCAGATGTTGGGCCTTTTGTCTCCCTGCATCTCAGAAATTGAAATTGCTAATATAGTCTTCCAGGTAATAGCTGCATCAGTCTCTAGGATTTTACATGAAATTCTCACTTTGAGAAGCTTTTTTAAAACCCCGTTGTTTTCTTCAGGGATTGATCCCATCCATCTCGGAAAACTCAATAAGCACTGTAAAGGTTTTGGCTCTCAAGTTTTCTGGCCCTGCTTTGGGTGCAGTTCTCAACATCCTTAGATGCTTTCCCTGCTTGGAAAAGCTGTATGTCATTGTAAGTATTCATCTTTCTTTGTTATAAATTTCATAATGAGTATTTGATTCTCATCTAATAAACTCTAGTTTGTAATTACTTTAACATATGTTTGTTATGTTCTTTCCCAGTGGGATGAATATGTAAAGGCAGAGATAAAAAATGTGCGTGAGTATGACCCACTAGATCCAATCAAATGCCTTGAGAACCATCTCAAAGTATTGGTATTGAAGAATTACAAAGGTGGTGAGGAAGATGTTGGCTTTGCCAAGTTCTTTGTTTTGAATGCAAAAGTGCTAAAGGAAATCAAATTTGGAGTTTGTAAGAAAATTGACATCGACAAGAAATGGATGACTGATCAACTCATGCTGCTAGAAGTGGAAACAAGACCTTCACCTGACACTGTATTCAAATATAGAAGTGGTTCTTCTTGTTGGGACACTTATTTGGATACCGAGGACTTATCCGTTGCCGACCCTTTCAGCTGTTGTTTTTTAGACGGGTAGATACTCTTTCAGAAGCATATCTGTGATCTGTCAATGGCGTATCTCCTTGGTTGCTTCGTTCGCAAATTATGTACCTGATGGTTGTGCTGTCTTCCGTCTGGAAGGGAAGATCGTGGATGCAGCCTAGTTAATTCTAAGTATCAGTCAACAGGGCATGATTATGTTTGAATTTGCTAGTTCCAATCGACGCTTCATGCTTGTTTTGAAAACTGAACTATCCTTTCTTTTTTACCAGAATGTATGTGATTTATTTTTACTGCGAGTTAACGACTGTGCAAAGTAAACCTAGTACTATTACTATGTTACTTTATATTGCCATTGCAACCTTGGTCCCCGTTGATACAATTCATCTAGTGTTTACAGTATGTGCATTCACTGACAATCATATATTCTTATTTCCTTGTTTGGTCTCACGCATGAATGTTATATTTCTGGACACTTTAATGACAGTGTGTAACTTCTTGCATGTGTAGAATAAATCACATTTCTCCTAAAATTCCAGAAGTTGTCTTTACATTTGAAGTTGGAAAAATCCCAGTGTTTTCCTACCCAAGGGATGGGGATGCCTACCAAAACCATAAATCAGGGAGATAATTTTCATGGTATTTCTGCTTGGTCCGGTTTTCCTTTCGTGGCATTGTTTGCATATAATGAGTTGCAAAATAATTATTAGTCGTCTCTACTGGTAAGTGTATATATCCCAGTTTCATAGAAAGTCAGTAGAATTTATTGCCTTTGTACTTCTCTTTGTCGAAAAAGGCATTCACCCCGCTTTATATTATAAAGCCAACCGCACAACAAGCATCCAACAAGGTCCAACACAAAGCCACGCACACACACACGGAAGTCCACAGGAACAAATAGTACATGAAAGGGTCAATGCTGAGGGCACAACACAACAAGCCCTAAACCCAAAACACACACGCCACAGAGCCGCCAGGCGTTCTAGTCAGGCTCAGGTGGGGGAGGCGGTAGCGGGGGAGCCACGCGGAGAGACGGAGATTTGAGGCAGGAGCGGGGAATTTGGGTGGGGTTTTGGTTTGACGATGGCACATGTGGTGCGGCGGCTGGGATCGGAAACGAAACGCGGCGTCTGCGGCACAAGCGCCATCACATTCCTGCTCAGCTTGTTGGGCTCAGCATTGACAATATGTTTTTCATCCCGCGTTTTAGGTATAGAAACTTCCAAATTAAGTTTTTCATCATAAGATTGCATCAAGGCATCAACAATATGTTTGGTAAAAGCTTTGTTTTGACTATAAGCATGAGGAGAATTAACAACGGATTGCAACAAGGAAATACAACCTTTTAAAGAGCAATTATCATAGTCAAATTCCTTGAAATCCGAGATAGTGTGTTCAACATTATTAGAAGTTGAGGATTCTCCAATCTCACTTTTACCAAATTTAGCATCAAGATCTAAAGACTCTGAATTCTTGGGATGCCTTCTAGGCAAAGTTGATTCATCATCAGTCCCATAATCATCAAAATTCATATTGCAAAACATAGATAGCATAAGTGTTACGGTGGGTGAACAAATTACTGTCGAGCAATTGATAGAAAAGCGCATAGTTATGAGATTATCTAGGCATGATCATGTATATAGGCATCACGTCCATAACAAGTAGACCGACTCCTGGGTGCAACTACTACTATTACTCCACACATCGACCGACTCCTGCCTGCATCTAGAGTATTAAGTTCATAAGAACAGAGTAACACATTAAGCAAGATGACATGATGTAGAGGGATAAACTCATGTAATATGATATAAACCCCATCTTGTTATCCTCGATGGCAACAATACAATACGTGTCTTACAACCCTTTCTGTCACTGGGTAAGAACACCGCAAGATTGAACCCAAAGTTAAGCACTTCTCCCATGGCAAGAAAGATCAATCTAGTAAGCCAAACCAAACTGATAATTCGAAGAGACTTGCAAAGATAACTCAATCATACATAAAAGAATTCAGAGAAGATTCAAATATTATTCATCGATAAACTTGATCATAAACCCACAATTCATCGGATCTTGACAAAGACACCGCAAAAAGAGCTTACTAAGCCATATTCCTTGCGGAAAACATGTGGCAGTACAGGAATGGAAATGAATGGGAATGTGATTTGATTCACAATAACACTGAAGTCAAATAGACTGGCGTAAGACTGGCATGCCACAACACTACCATCTTACCCATCCTCATGCCATCACATGGCCATGCAAATATGTATCCAACAACATATAGCTTTCCAAAACTTACTTTCCACTTCTGTGCATGAAATATAACATTCAAGGAAATGTTCATAAACATGCCATGAAACTCCTAAATGCAAACATGCAACAAACACTCATCATATCAAGAGTTCAAACATGCTTGCCTGGTTCGGAGTAGTCGGAGTCTAACTGAGTGAAGTTTGCGGCTCCGTCACCTCCTCCGGTATCTACGATATAAGAAAATACGCACGTAACGTAAATACCTCGAGGTGCACAAAAAGTAATCCAAATAATTTTCAAATAAATCTGATAAAAAACTAGACAAAATTTTAAAGAGAACAGAAAAAGAATCAAACAAAAATCGTTTTCTGTTTAAAAGTTATAAGGGTTTTGATTCAGGGACCTTTCTGTAATGAAACATAAAACTCTCAGGGGGTTCTGCAGAAAAGTCCAGAAAACGATTCGTTTAAAAGAAAAGAATGAGAGACTGACAGGCGGGTCCCACCCGTCAGGTTTGAATATTCAAATGAGGGAGACGGGGCTCGACTGTGCCCGGGAGCTGCGGTGGTCGCCGACGGCGATCCACGGCGAGGCAGGGGGATCGGGTGGTACCTCCGTGTTCAGTACGTCCTTCCGCGTCGGTGGGTGGTGGTGGTGGTCGCCGGTGAGCACTGTGTCGACGGCGGCCCTTGCTCCGGCGGACGGTGGTTCGGGTAGTCGTGGACCTCACCGGAGAGAGCTGCTGGGGTCAAATTGGAGTGGGGGTTAGTCTCCTAGAAGTGTCATGAGGCTACGGGCAAGTTTAGGGCGGTGGAGGAGTTCTCACCGGAGAGAACGCTGCTGGAGCTCGAGGCGGACAGAGGTGGCCGGAGTGGAGGAAGAAGGGCCCCTTGAGGATCTTCCAGTGGCTAGGCGGGGTCTGGTGAGGTGGTGGAGATGTGCGGGATGAGGGTTCCATGGCCCTGGAATAAAGCCCGTCATCTGGTCAGGGGGCATGGGTGTTTCTGGTTGGGACCGAGAGGGGGGCACCCCTTAGAGCGCGCGTATAGAAATTTGACCCCATGCTATTCGAGGTTGTGACCTCCCCGTCTCAAAGTTTTTCTTGGGCGTTGTCTAGGGTGATTCCTGGCATCGTGAGGTGGAATGGGTGTGTACTGGTTAAATGTGTTTCTACCGAAATACCATAAACGGAAGTAGTCCTTCGTGACTACGGAAATCCGTTGGCTATGGTCAGATAGTACAAACTCTGCAGAGTGACAAATCCTTTAAATCATCTTGTACATGTCCAGGTACTGTGTTCATCTTATCTTGTCAGATATCAGCCTCAGTGACAAAACCCGGTGGACTACATGAGTTTTAAATCCGGTTAAAAGTTTATTCTTGTGGATGGACTAACCCGTTATTTACCTTTGTTATAAGCCCTTTCTGTGATGTCGCTCAGACGTCTGACTGTGGCATTTCTTTTATAAGCCCTTTCTGTGATGTCGCTCAGACGTCCGACTGTGGCATTTCTTTTATAAGCTCTTTCTGTGATGTCGCTCAGACGTCCGACTGTGGCATTTCTTTTATAAGCCCTTTCTGTGATGTCGCTCAGACGTCCGACTATGTCATTTTTTTATAAGCCCTTTCTGTGATGTCACTCAGACATCCGACTATGGCATTTCTTTTACAAGCCCTTTCTGCGATGTTGCTCAGACGTCCGACTGTGGCATTTCTTTCATAAGCCCTTTATGTGGTGTCTCTTAGACGCCCGACTGCGGCATGAGCTTTATTTGTTTACCTTTCGAGGCGTCGCTCCAGACACCCGATCGGTTTTCAGTTATTTGTTTTACTTTTCTAGTCATGCAAACATTTTATTATTGGAATGAGCATCATTATTTTGCTCATGACGCATTCATGCATGCATTTGTTATATCTTTTGTCCGAACTGTCTTGCGAGTACTTTCAAAGTACTCACCTGGCTTGTTGATTTGGCCAGATGTTGATGAAGGCGATCTCATGGATGAAGAGTTCGATAGCGAGTCCGACGCCTAGAGGAGTCCCAGTCAGTCCCGTGCGATCCTGCATTTGGTCACTGTATTATATCCGCTTCCGCCACCCCAGAAATAAATCCATCGAGCCTCACCTCGACGCTCGATGAGCTGCCAGTTAGGAGTCAAGTTATCCACCACCACTTTTTATCTCGAGCTAGTAGCATGTCACCACACCCCGGTGTCATAACCGCCCTTATGTAAGATATTGGTGAGTTTGTAATAAATTGTTGAGCAGCCTCAGCTCAACCCTGTAATATATTTAATGCTACTGGTCCTCTGTTTATCAAGTATTTTTCTACCAGTGAGGATAACTTTTCCTATACTGGGATCTAAAGATCGATTTTCTCAATAAGCATTTTATTGAAAAACCGGTCGTGACAAACTTAGAGTTTAAAATTTTGCCTGCAAGAATATTTCTGTTGATTCCAGAACCTTTCTTTTTATATTAATGAGTATCTACCCAAGTGGATCCTTCCAAACATATTGAACTTCTATGCTCTCTCATTAAAACTTTTCTTAATCAGTGGAATTATTTATTAAATTATTTCACCCTGAGCTATATTCATTAAAATGACTTGTTTTAAGTTTTGGAGCTCTTTTTGAACTACAACCAGTTGATAAATTTAACTAAAAATCCAACCAAAATTTGGAGATGTCATGTGATGTCTCTAAATCATTTTTGTGCAATAATATATTTATTTTATTGCATATTATGAGTTTTGCACCTATTTTTCAAATCTGGTCCAGTGGGCATTTTTGCACTATAGCCTAATTAAATATTTCCCTAGAGCCTCCACCAAAATTATGGGATGTCAGTGGTAGCATGCCATCCAACTTTATGCAAAAACATAGTGTTGTCCTTTGGAAAAATTGAGTGAGTTAACCTCTTTTTCATTCTGGACCAGACTTGTGTTTTCTACTGCAACCCCATTCTTTCTTGCTCAAGTGACCTTGTGCTTTCTCATGCTTGTAGTAAACCCTGCAAAACCCCCAAGTCCTGGAGTATGCACTCTTTGGAACACTTTTGGTCCATGTAATGATGCCACTTACTCCCTGTCCAGAATTGTAGTTTTGCAAAACTTGCACTAGCAAGTTTCTCCTTTTGGCAAACTAACCTCACCACCCCCTCTTTCTTCTAAAGAGACCCCACTCTGGGAGATTTGGCCACTCCAAGAACTTCCTAGGTGCCTTTGGCATTTTGTCAAACACCCTGAGTGCATATCCAGATTTGGCATGACTTCAAGTTTACTTTGTGAACTTGAGCCCCTGACCTATCCAGCATGTCCCATGGATTTGCCCTAGCCTATAACCCCACTCTGCTAACCCTCTTGTGGTTTGGAACCCCCTAGCATGCCATAGCATTTTGTCGAGCACGTCCCGTGCGTGCTTTGGGTTTGGCACGCACGTGCGCCAGAGCCGCCGCGTCACGCCCCGCACTCACTCCAGTCCGTGACCGACCGCAGCCAGCACGCCGTGTCCCCTGCTGCACCCCCGAGCCCCGCAGCTCTCGCCACGTCTCCGGCAGGCCAACAACTAGCCGCCACTGCCGCCCGACAGCTCCTGCGCTGGCCAGCGCCGCCCAAGCCACCTCCGCTCGCCAGCTCGCCCTTGGAGCAGTAGCCGCTCGTCCGCTAGCTCCCGCTGCCATCCCCAGCCTCGCCACGATGCCCTGCAGCTACAGAAGACGGTCGCCGGCGACCTTATCCGCGGCCGCCACTGAACTGCCTCGACTCGCCTATTTAAGGAAGCCCCGAGCCGTTCCCGCACTCAGGCAACCTCAGGCCACCCCAATGGCGCTTCCCTAGCTCGCAATCGACCTGGGGAGGTTTTCTTCCCCATCTCCGGCAACTCCTGCGGCCGCCACCGCCCCGACCATTCCGGCACCACTAGGACCTCCCCCTCTCCACTCTCTCCACCAGAAGCCCTCTTTTCCTTCCGTGAACCTTTCCCCCTACTCGATTTTGATCGGGAACCACCGCAGCCCAAAAAGCACCTTGCTCCCGAGGCCTCCTCCGCCGCGAAGCTCGCCGTCGGCGACTCCCTCCACCCCCGCCGACCCAATGACCACCGAGAGGACCGCCCCAGTCTTGCGGATCCATCTCGACTCTCTGGAGCCCGCGGGGAGCAGCCATTCGCTGGCGTTGATCACCGTCGCCTCGCCTCCGTTCGGGCGAAGGAAGAGGAGGGAGGGATGGACTGGTCAAACCTGACCAGTGGGCCCCCTGGACCCACTGTCAGTGACCCCGTCCTAGTCCACGTGGGTTTAAGTGGAAGCGCATTTCCAGAATACGCCTTTGACGTGTACGTAAATATTCGAAACGTTTTCTTTCTATTTTATTTTAAATAACAGATTTTTGACCAAACTTTGACCGGCTATAACTTTTTAAATACAACTCCAAATAGATTAATTCTTTTTCCTACCTCTCTCAAATATTGTCTAGTTTATTTTAAGATTTATTTGAAAAAAAATTCAAAACAACTTTTTGTGCTGTTTTGATTTTGTGTGTTAATTCATATGTATTCTTTTAAATAGGATTTTTGAAGACTTCAAGACGTTTTGGAATGCAACCTGCCTTCCCATGACCTGAAGGCAAGCATCCTGAACCCTGGTGTAATTTTTGTGTGTGTTGTTTGACTCGGTGACCACAACACCCCGACGCATGCATGCGTCATTTTATGTGAGGATGTGACCCTATTCATGAGTGCATGTTAATGAATTTCATGCAAATGGAGTTGATATGGTTGTGATGGAAATCACCGTCATATGCCTTTCATGCATACCGGGAGGAAAGCCGAGAAGGCCTCTGTCTTGGGTAGACACGGTCTTGTTCCTAGTCCTCCGTCGAGACGGTCGTGTCCGGTATGGCATGAGGGGGTATGTCACGTGGTGTTTCTATCTGTCGGTTGAAGTATATGCATTGTTATGCTAATCTTGCAGAGAATATTACGACCTCCTGAGTCGACCATAGATCGAGTCTTGTGCCAGTAACCCCCATACTTGCTTCGTACTACCACTCGTCTCTACAACAAGTAGGATACGGTTCAGTAAGTTGTCAACCCCTTTCCTAGCACACACCGTACAAAGAGGCCATGGTGGAAGATACCGGAGGCATCCGGTAGTCATGCCACCAGGTCCAGGAGCATGGGTGTTTCGGTTGTAGCCGAAGGGGGTAGCTCCCCAGTTTGCGCGCGGTATAAATTTTGTGATCCCATGTTACGTTGAGGTTGTAGCCTCCCCAATTAGAGTTTTGCTTGACAGGTGTCGTGGGTGATTCCAGACACATGTGAGATAAGCTGGTGTGTGCAAGTTAGGTGTGTTTCCAACTAAAAGATTGTAGACGGAATTAGTCCCGGTGGACTAAAGGAATCCATTACTCGTGGGTAAAGAGTACACCCTCTGCAGAGATTAAACCTATTCGAATAGCCGTGTCCATGGTTAAGGATTACAGTCTGGGATGGGTCAAGTGTCGGTCTTAGTGTCGGTCTTCGGAGGTGAAATTGTTAAACCATAATAAGAGAGGGGGAGAACATCGTATTGAGATCCAAAAAGAGAGAAGAAGCCATCTAGCTAATAACTATGGACCCGTAGGTCTGTGGTAAACTACTCACAACTCATCAGAGGGGCAAGGATATTGATGTAGAAGCCCTCCGTGGTCGATTCCCCCTCCGGCAGAGTGCCGACGAAGGCTCCAAGATGAGATCTCGCGGATACAGAAGGTTACGGCGGTGGAAACTGTGTTTCGTGGTGCCCTGGATGTTTTCGCGGTACGTAGGTATATATAGGAGGAAGAAGTACGTCGGTGGCCGCTCGAGGGGCCCACGAGACAGGGGGGCGTGACCCCCTATCTCGTGGTGTCCTCGGAAGCTTCTTGACTTGCACTCCAAGATCTCCGGATCATGTTCGTTCCAAAAATCACGATCCCGAAGGTTTCATTCCGTTTGGACTCCGTTTGATACTCCTTTTCTTCGAAATACTGAAATAGGCAAAAGAACAGCAATATGGGTTGGGCCTCCGGTTAGTAGGTTAGTCCCAAAAATGATATAAATGTGTAAAATAAAGCCCATAAACATCCAAAAGGGGTAATATAATAGCATGGAACAATAAAAAATTATAGATACGTTGGAGACGTATCAGTGGTTGAGGTCTCATTCCATCGTACGGCATGGATGGGATGGAAGCTGACCCGTGGCTGGGTTGCCGTGGACGCCACGGGTGGGGTTGGCTTGTTGGGGAAGCCTTGGTTGCGCCGGGTTGAGCTGTCTTGCGCCAGTCGCTGCAGCCGGGTCGACGTACCTTGCCAGGTCGGAGAGCGTGGCTGGGTTGCGGGCCTTGCTGGGTTGAGCGACCCGGCCAGGCGCGTGCCGGTTCGCGGGGCGATGACGGCCCCGTTGTTTTTGAAAAGGATCCGGGTTCTGTTTCCTGCCCGGGGTTCATCCCCCCGACACATATCATGTGGCGAATAAAAATATAGCTCCAAGTAAAATTACCAATGAACAAAGTCGAAAGAGGGGATGCCTTCTGGGGGCATCCCCAAGCTTAGGCTTTTGGATACTCTTGAATATCTTGGGGTGCCATGGCCATCCAAGCTTAGACTTTTTCCACTCCTTATTCCATAGTCCATCAAATCTTTACCCAAAACTTGAAAACTTCACAACACAAAACTCAACAGGAAATCTCATAAGTTCCGTTAATGAAAGAAAGCAAAACCACCACATAAGGTACTTTAATGAACTCATTCTTTATTTATTTTGGTTTTAAACCTACTATATTCCAAGTTCTCTATGGTTCATACCACTTAATACTAGCCATAGATGCATCAAAATAAGCAACCAACACACGAAAGGCAGAATCTGTCAAAAACAGAACAGTCTGTAGCAATCTGTAACTAACGCAAACTTCTGGAAATCTAAAATCCTACCAAAATAGGACGTCCTGGAAAATTTGTTTGTTGATCAGAAGCAAAAAGAATCAATGCAAAAGCACGTTTTTGTGATTTATTGAATTTTTTCTCGTGAGCGCAAAGTTTCTGGTTTCAGCAAAATCAAATTAACTATCATCATAGGTTATCCTATAGGTTCTACTTGGCACAAACACTAATTAAAGCATGAAAACACATCTAAAAAGAAAGTAGATGCAAAATTTATTACTAAACAGAAACAAAAACAAAAAACACAAATAAAATTGGGTTGCCTCCCCACTAGCGCTATCGTTTAACGCCCCTAGCTAGGCATAAAAGCGAAGATAGATCTAAGTGGTGCCAACTTTGGCACTTGATTCATAGGTAGCTCGCATGATAGATTCATAAGGTAATTTGACTTCCTTTCTTGGAAAGTGCTCCATGCCTTTCTTTAATGGAAATTGGAATCTAATATTCCCTTCCTTCATATCAATAATCACACCAATCATTCTAAGGAAAGGTCCACCAAGAATAATAGGGCAAGAAAGATTGCAATCTATATCAAGAACGATAAAATCTACGCGCACCAAATTTCTATTTGCAACAATGAGAACACCATTGATCCTTCCCATTGGCTTTTTAATTATGGAATCCGCAAGGTGCAAATTCAAAGAGCAATCATCAAGATGATAGAAACCTAGAATATCACATAAAGTTTTCGGAATCGTGGAAACACTAGCACCCAAATCACACAAAGAAAAACACTCATGATCTTTAATTTTAATATTTATAGTAGGTCTCATCGTTAAGTTTTCTAGGTATAGAAACTTCCAAATTAAGTTTTTCATCAAAAGATTGCATCAAGGCATCAACGATATGTTTGGTAAAAGCTTTATTTTGACTATAAGCATGAGGAGAATTAACAACGGATTGCAACAAGGAAATACAACTTTCTAAAGAACCATTATCATAATCAAATTCCTTGAAATCTGAGATAGTGGGTTCAATACTATTTAAAGTCACGAGCTCTCCAATCCCACTTTTACCAAATTTAGCATCAAGATCTAAAAACTCTGAATTCTTGGGACGCCTTCTAAATAAAGTTGACTCATCTCCAGTCCCATTATTATCAAGATTCATATTGAAAAACAAAGATCTAATAGGAGACACATCAATAACTTTAAGATCTTCATCATTATTTTCATGGAAACTAGAAGAACACGCCTTTACAAAGCAATCTTTCTTAGCACGCAATCTAGCGGTTCTTTCCTTGCACTCATCAATGGAAATTCTCATGGCTTTGAGAGACTCATTGATATCATGCTTAGGAGGAGTAGATCTAAGTTTAAGAGAATCAACATCAAGCGAAAGTCTATCAACGTTCCTAGCCAAATCATCAACTTTGAGCAATTTTTCTTCAAGCAATGCATTAAAATTCTTTTGAGAAATCATAAATTCTTTCACACTATTCTAAAAATCATAGGACATCTTATTAAAATTACCATAAGAATTATTGTAGGAATTTCCATAGTTATTGGAGGAATTACTAGGGAACGATCTAGAATTAAAGTTTCCTTTATAAGCATTGTTTCCAAAACTATTCCTACCAACAAAATTCATATCCATAGATTCATTACTATTCTAAATCAAAGTAGACAAAGGCATATCATTGGGATCAAGAGGAGTATTTTTAGTTGCAAACAACTTCGTAAGTTCATCCATCTTTCCACTCAAAACATTGATTTCTTCTATAGCATGCACTTTTTTACTAGAAGATCTTTTGGTGTGCCATTGAGAATAATTAGCCATAATATTATCAAGAAGGTTTGTAGCATCTCCTAACGTGATTTCCATAAACGTGCCTCCCGTGGCCGAATCTAAAATATTTCTAGAAGCAAAGTTCAAACCGGCATAAAAAAATTGTATGATCATCCATAAATTCAAACCATGAGTAGGGCAATTGCGAATCATCAATTTCATTCTTTCCCAAGATTAGGCAATATGCTCATGATCGAATTGTTTAAAATTCATAATATCGTTCCTAAGAGTGATGACCTTAGCAGGAGGAAAATACTTAGAGATAAAAGCATCTTTGCACTTGTTCCAAGAATCAATACTATTTTTAGGCAAAGACGAAAACCAAACTTTAGCACGATCTCTAAGTGAAAACGGAAATAACTTCAATTTGACAATATCATTACCCGTATCTTTCTTGTTTTGCATATCACACAAATCAACAAAGTTGTTTAGATGAGTAGCGACATCTTCAATAGGAAGGCCGGCAAATTGATCTTTCATAACAAGATTCAGCAAAGCGGTATTGATTTCACAAGACTCATCATTATTAAAAGGAGCAATCGGAGTACTAAGGAAATCATTATTATTGGTATTGGAGAAATCACAAAATTTGGTATTATCTTGCGCCATGGCAACAAGTAATCCAACACACAAGCAAACAGAAAAAGGCACGCGAAAAAGAGAGACAGAGATTGGGAAGAGAGGGCAAATAAAACGGCAAGGGTGAAGTGGGGGAGAGGAAAACGAGAGGCAAATGGCAAAAATTGTAAATGCAAGGGAGATGAGTTTGTGATGGGTACTTGGTATGTATTGACTTGAGCGAAGACCTCCCCGGCAACGGCGCCAGAAATCCTTCTTGCTACGTCTTGAGCTTGCATTGATCCTTGAAGAGGAAAGGGTGATGCAGCAAAGTAGCGTAAGTATACCCCTCAGTTTTTGAGAACCAAGGTATCAATCCAGTAGGAGGCTCCTCAAAAGTCCCACGCACCTACACAAACAAACAAAGAGCTCGCAACCAACACAATAAAGGGGTTGTCAATCCCTTCACGGCCACTTGCGAAAGTGAGATCTGATAGAGATAGTATGATAAGATAAATATATTTTTGGTATTTTATAATATAGATGCAAAAAGTAAAGATGCAAATAAAAGTAGATTGAAAGCTTATATGATAAAAGATAGACCCGGGGGCCATAGGTTTCACTAGTGGCTTCTCTCAAGATAGCATAAGTATTACGGTGGGTGAACAAATTACTGTCGAGCAATTGATGAAAAAGTGAATATATATGAGATTATCTAGGCATGATCATGTATATAGGCATCACGTCCATGACAACTAGACCGACTCCTGCTTGCATCTACTACTATTATTTCACACATCAACCGCTATCCAGCATGCATCTAGAGTATTAAGTTCATAAGAACAGCGTAACGCATTAAGAAAGATGACATGATGTAGAGGGATAAACTCAAACAATATGATATAAACCCCATCTTTTTATCCTCGATGGCAACAATACAATACGTGCCTTGCAACCCTTTCTGTCACTGGATAAGGACACCGCAAGATTGAACCCAAAGCTAAGCACTTCTCCCATGGCAAGAAAGATCAATCCAGTAGGCCAAACCAAACTGATAATTCGAAGGGACTTGCAAAGATAACTCAATCATACATAAAAAAATTCAGAGAAGATTCAAATATTTCTCATAGATAAACTTGATCATAAACCCACAATTCATCGGATGTCGACAAACACACCGCAAAAAGAGTTACATCAAATAGACCTCCACAAGAGAGGGGGAGAACATTGTATTGAGATCCAAAAAGAGAGAAGAAGCCATCTAGCTAATAACTACGGACCCGAAGGTCTGTGGTAAACTACTCACTACTCATCGGAGGGCCTATGGTGTTTATATAGAAGCCCTCCATGGTCGATTCCTCCTCCGGCGGAGTGCCGGCGAAGGCTCCAAGATGGGATCTCACGGATACAGAAGGTTACGGCGGTGGAAATTGTTTTTCGTTCGCTGCCTGGATGTTTTTGGGGTACGTAGGTATATATAGGAGGAAGAAGTACGTCGGTGGCCGCTCGTGGGGCCCAGGACACAGGGGACGCCTAGGAGGGGTGGGCGCGCCCTCCTATCTCCTGGCCGCCTCGATTGCTTCTTGACTTGCACTCCAAGTCCTCTGGATCATGTTCGTTCCAAAAATCACACTCCCTAAGATTTCATTCTGTTTGGACTCCGTTTGATATTCCTTTTCTTCCAAATACTGAAATAGGCCAAAAAAAACAGCAATACGGGTTGGGCCTCCGGTTAGTAGGTTAGTCCCAAAAATGATATAAATGTGTAAAATAAAGCCCATAAACATCCAAAAGGGATAATATAATAGCATGGAACAATCAAAAATTATAGATACGTTGGAGACGTATCAAAGATCCTGAATGGAGCAAGAGTCGGTATCAAGAATGACACGACAACTAGAATCAGTAAGTTGGGCAGCGAAAAAAAGATTCATGGTAAGGCGAGGAACATGTGAAACACTAGGAAGAGAAAAGGATGTAGTGGAAAGAACACCACGACTAGTAACAGGAAGAGGTGTGCTATCGGTAGTAAGAACGTTAACAGGCGAATCAAGAGGTCGAAGAGAAGACAACACAGAAGAATCAGAAGACATATGAAAGGAGGCTCCAGAATCCTGAACCCACAAAGATGTACCTGACTGTGTAGATGATTGCGGTGGTGGAGAAGTGGATGCAGTCACTGCAGCAGCGGAATCGGTCGACGAAGAGCCTGAGGAAGCCAAAAGACGCTTGAGCCTCACAATGTCCTTGTCAGTGAGTGGCAGAGTGGAGGATGATCCAGGTGTCCCACTGGAAGAGGAGCACCTCTGGTCACGCTTCTTCTCACGAGAATCAGACTCTGGATGACCTGGCCGAGAGCAGTAGCCACAGAAGGTGTCACGATGCGACCGACCCCTCTCAGTATAAGAAGGGCAACCCACCCCCCTCAAGGTGTGGGAAGGAGCGGTGGAGCGGTGAGCCGAGCAGACGACACAGGAGACCGAGCAGCCAACACAGACGGGACCACCAGTAAACCAGTAGAGCGAAGGCGGGTCTCCTCAGCACGAAGCTGGGCAAGCACCTCCGAGATGGGAACACGACCACGAGCAAGCAAGCGAGCATGTATGGGCTCAAACTCGGTGCGGAGACGAGATAAGAACTCATGGACTCGCTGAAACTCCAAATCAGACCGAGTAGTCTGGCAGCAACGACAGGTGCCACAAACAACTGTCCGAAGAGAATCAAGCTGACGCCAGATGGCAGAGCACTGTGAATAGAACTCAACAACAGAGGAATCACCTTGCTGGAGTGCGTGCTCCTGACATATTACAGATAGGTAGAGAGCATCACCAGAGGGCTGATAGCGCTGACAAAGATAAGACCACGTCGCTGCAACTATGCCAAGTCCCATGAACTCCAAAGCAAACTGAGGGAGGACACTCGCAGTGAGAACAATAGCAGCCCGAGCATCGTCATTGCACCACTGAGTGTAAGCAGACAGATCATCACGGTACACCGAAAGAGCATCGGAATAAGCAGATACCTGCTGATTATAAGCATCAACTGCAACATAATCAAAGGCCTTGGCTGCATCCCGGTCAGCCTGAGAAGTCTCAGCAGGAAGCACCGGCAGCACCGATGGGATTGGGGCCACGGGCGTAACAGGACATGGCGGACAGGGGACCTCGCCAGAAAGAACACCCCACAAAATAAGACCACGCATATGGATGCGCATGAACCCCACAAACTCAGCGTAGTTGGTGCCATCGAAGATCACTGAGCACCGAGGAACAGCAACATAGCCCAAAGAAGACATAAGGAACCTCTGGGTTTCTCCTCTGTTTTTTTCTGAAGTCAACTAAGTCAGACCCGATCTGGATCGATCGGGATCGAGCCCTCGCTCACGCTCACGCACAAACCAGCGGTGCACACGGCCAGTAGGAAGAAGAGCGGGGCGAAGTGAAGCAGCAGCCGCAGCAGCACGGAGAAGCAGCATCGCAGGGGCAGGGCGACGGCCGACAGGAGGTGGGGGCGGCCGGGGCGCGGCCTGCAGGAGACGGAGGCGGCTGGGGTGCAGCCGACAGAAGAAGGAGCAGGCCGGGCGCGACTGGAAGGAGGCGGAGCAGGCCGGGGCACGACGAAGCAGACTGGGGCGTAGCAGGCCGGATCCGCAGCGAGGAAGCCCAGGGCGGCCGGATCCACAGCAAGAAGGACCGGGACGGCCGAATCCGCGGTGAGGAGAGCCAGACATGGTAGTGGGAGGATCGGGGGAGGAGCTAGCACAGAGTTGCAGCGTGCGGGAGAGAGGGGAACCTAACATCTGATACCATGTTGGAGAAGTGAGCAACTGTCTTTACTGAGGGCCAAAGGCCAGTACATATACAGAGTGGTAAAATGCAGAGAAGCCCCTTATACAATGGAGATGTACACAAGGAAATATACACATCTAACAGAAGCCACTACTGGCTCGTGCGGAAGAAAAAGTTGGTAATCATTGCGGTGGCCAAGGGGATCTCGTCATGAGTTCAATTGCCGGTTGCCTGATCCCTGCCTTAGCAACGCTGGCAGAAGTTCCATTGCCTTTTTCCTGGTTTTATGGTGCCGATGCCTGAATACTGTGTTTCCTTTAGTTCAATGCTTGTTTCTCTATTTCTAGGTTAATGTTCCATAGTAATTCTTAACATGGTATATCATGCAACAAGTTTATTATCAAAAGTTGTAACTGCGAGCTAGTAAACTCAACATCAAACACCTCTTTTAACATGTCTTTTGTCTGAGAAAGGAGTAGTCTCGTTTCTGTCAGCAATGCATTCTTTTTGGTTAGATGTTGCACCAGTCAAAATCAGAAATTAATGCTTATGTTGAAACCTCTCAGTTGTCCTTTTAACACAAACAAAAGTTCAGCTTGACAGTGTTAGTGAGTACTCCCTTCGTCTGAACTAAAACCATGGCAAAAATTATGGAATAGAGGGAGTACTTTCCTTTGAGTTCGATGTGTTTAAGCAGTGCTGCATATTTGGTTCACCACACTTCAGCGGGTAATAAGGGCAAGATTCATGGTCCATGTGAATTTTTCCCCTCATCTTACGCGAGTCTCCCCAATTGATTTCCATACGAGCTCTTTCAGGTTCACTAAGGTTTATGGTGAATAATATGTTAACTCCTCATCTCCAGATACTGGAGCCATTGATACACATCGCAATTTGCTTAGTGTCATGGCATATTGTTTTGTTTTGTCCTCATTAGTACTTTTTCTAGAAAAGGGGAGAAAGCCCCGGTGTCTGCATCGACGCAATAGATACAACGCTTCTCCACCTCTTGACTCCCCCATCCAAGATTTTCTCCAAGAACAATGCCCCCAAGAGAGGGTGTGACGCCAGACGCCACCATCATCCGATCAGGGAGACCCAAATCCAAGGTGCCCCTGAAGCAAACGACCCTTCCCGGTGAGTCTACGCGGTGATCTAACACCGCTATGCTTTCGAGATCTCTCTGACAGATATGAGCTCCAAAACATTGCCTCCAAGAAAGTAGACGATGCCACATGTTGCACTGTTCGGTCCGACAGGCCAGACCTGAGGTTTCCCCCTGAAACTAATTAGTAAAATATAAAACATAATAATTACAGTAGCAATAATCATGTTTGCAAACAAAAAATTAAATGATAACCATTGGCTGGTCTCCCAACAAGTTTTTCCTTTATAGCCATTAAGATAGTCTTTGACATTTCGATGATGGTCACATGAAAAACAAGAATTGAAGCACAAAGAGAGCATCATAAAACATGTAATAAACACATTTAATTCTAACATACTTCCTACGCAAAGGAATTTTATAAGAAAACAAATTATCAAGACAAAAGGTATCTAGCATTCGCAAAGAAGAAGAACAAAACACTAACAATTTGAACTTCAAGAGAGGTAATTGAATATGAAAATTCCTATAAACATCTTTGCCTCTCTCATAATAGTTACATGTAGGATCATATTCAAATTAAACAGTATATAGCTATCGTATAAAATATTCTTTTTGTGCACATGCATGAAAGTTTTATAATCTTCCAAGATAGTGGGATTAACATTAACTAAAGTCATGATCTCTCCAAACCCACTTTTATCAAAAAAATCATAAGATTGGACACTCTCCGAATATGTGGGATTAGTTTTTACCTAAAGTTGACACTCTTCCAAACCCACTTTCAATATTATTGCAAACATTATTATCAATAACATGTTCATCATGAGGCTTAAATAAATTTTAAAGATCATAAGAAGCATTGTCACCTCAATCATGATCATTGCAATAAGTGGTGGACATAACAAAACTCTCATCCCCAAGCTTGTACCTTTGCATATCATTAACACAATTGACATTAATAGAATTTATAATAATATAATTGTGCATGCTTTCATTCAACGAGCTATCATGGATCACTTTATACATTTCTTATTTTAACACTTCATCACAATTTCCAGATTCACTATTTTCAAGCAAAACTTTATAAAGATAATCAAGTGCACTCAATTCACTAGCAGTTGGTTGATCATAATTGGATTGTTCGAAAATATTAGCAAGTGCATGAGAATCCATATGTCTTTATTTTTGGTTTAGTGAGATGACATGATTATTGCAAGCAAGTAAACAAAAAAATAAAACATTTTGGTGTTTTTTGTTCTTTTAGAGAAGAGGAGGGAGATGAAAAAGAGAGGCAGATAAAAAGTAGGGTAAGTAATTAAAAATTTGTGTGGAGGAACCTGTAGGTATTTGATGATGTCTCCCCTGCAACGGTGCCAGAAATTCTTTGTGTTACTTGGGAGCTACGTTGGGATTTTCCCCGAAGAGGAAGGGTGAAGCAATATAGTATCTGATAAGTATTTACCCAAGTGAGAACCAGGGTTACCGAACCAATAGGACAACCACGCAAATCCTAGTGAACAACACTTGCACACACAAGAGCAAATACTTGCACCCAATGCGGACAATAGGGTTGTCAATCCCCTTGAACTCATTACTTGCGAGGATTAAATATGGTAGTGGTAGATAGATAAAAAATGTAAATAAATTGCAGCAAGGTATTTTTGATTTTAGTAATATGATTAAAATAGACCCGAGGGCCATAGTTTTCATTAGAGTCTTCTCTCTCGAAATATAGCATACAATGGTGCTACCTCTTGAGCTTGCATTGTTTTTTCCTTGAAGAGGAAAGGGTGATGCAGAAAAGTAGAGTAAGTATTTCCCTCAGTTTGAGAACCAAGGTATCAATCCAATAGGAGACAACACACAAGTCACCGAATACCTGCACAAACAATCAACAACTTGCACCCAACGCGATAAAGGGGTTGTCAATCCCTTCATGGTTACTTGCAAAAGTGAGATGTGATAGAGATAGATAAATGGTGATGTAAATATTTTTGGTATTTTTGGTTTATAGATCGGAAAGTAAAAGATTTCAAAATAGTAGATCGGAAACTAGTATGATGGAAAATAGAACTTATATGATGGAAAAGAGACCCCGGGGCCATAGGTTTCACTAGTGGCTTCTCTCAAGATAGCAAATAATACAGTTGGTGAACAAATTACTTTCGAGCAACTGATAGAAGAGCACATAGTTATGACGATATCTAAGGCAATGATCATGAACATAGGCATCACATCCGTGTCAAGTAGACCGAAATGATTCTGCATCTACTACTATTACTCCACACATCGACCGACTCCTGCCTGCATCTAGAGTATTAAGTTCATAAAGAACAGAGTAACACATTAAGTAAGATTACATGATGTAAAGGAATTAACTCAACCAATATGATGAAACCCCATCTTTTAATCCTCGATGGCAACAATACAATATGTGTCGTGCAGCCCCTACTGTCACTAGAAAAGGACACCGCAAGATTGAACCCAAAGCTAAGCACTTCTCCCATTGCAAGAAAAACCAATCTAGTAGGCCAAACTAAATCGATAATTCGAAGAGACTTGCAAAGATATCAAATCATGCATATAATGAAGGAAATATGCCCTAGAGGAAATAAGAAAGTTATTATTTATTTCATTAATTCATGATAAATGTTTATTATTCATGCTAGAATTGTATTAACCGGAAACTTAGTACATGTTTGAATACATAGACAAAACATATAGTCCCTAGTATGCCTCTACTTGACTAGCTCGTTAATCAAAGATGGTTATGTTTCCTAACCATAGACATGTGTTGTAAATTGATGAACGAGATCATATCATTAGGAGAACGGTGTGATGGACATGACCCATCCGTTAGCTTAGCATTATGATCGTGTTAGTTTCATTGCTACTGCTTTGTTCATGACTTATACAAGTTCCTCAGACTATGAGATTATGCAACTCCCGGATACCGGAGGAACACTTTGTGCGCTACCAAACGTCACAACGTAAAAGGGTGATTATAAAGGTGCTCTACAGATTTCTCTGAAGGTGTTTGTTGGGTTGGCATATATTGAGATTAGGATTTGTCACTCTGTGTTTCAGAGAGGTATCTTTGGGCCCCCTTGGTAATACTCATCACTATAAGCCTTGCAAGCATTGTAACTAATGAGTTAGTTGCAGGATGAAGTATTACGGAACGAGTAGAGAGACTTGCCGGTAACGAGATTGAACTAGGTATTGAGATACCGACGATCAAATCTCGGGCAAGTACATACCGATGACAAAGGGAACAACGTATGTTGTTATGCGGTTTGACAGATAAAGATCTTCGTAGAATATGTATGAACCAATATGAGCATCCAGGTTCCGCTATTGGTTATTGACCGGAGACGTGTCTCGGTCATGTCTACATAGTTCTTGAACCCGTAGGGTCTGCACACTTAACGTTCGATGACGATTGGTATTATGAGTTTATGTGTCTTGATGTACCGAAGGTAGTTCGGAGTCCCGGATGTGATCACAGACATGACGAGGAGTCTTGGAATGGTTAAGACATAAATATTGATATATTGGAAGCCTATGTTTGGACTTCAGAATGGTTCCAGATGAGTTCGGGCATTTACCGGAGTACCGGGGGTTACCGGAACCTTCCCGGGGAGCATACGGGCCTTAATAGGCCTTAGTGGGAGAGAAGAGAAGGCAGCCTAGGAGGGGGCGCCCCCCAAGCCTAATCCGATCTAGGTGAGAGGGCCGGCCCCCTCTTTCCTTTATCCTTCCCCCTCTTCCTTCTATTCCTAGTAGGACTAGGAAAGGGGGAGTCCTACTCCCACTAGGAGGACGACTCCTCCCCCCTTGGCGCGCCTAGAGAGGTCGGCCGGCCTCCCCCTTCCTCCATTATATACGGGGGCAGGGGGCACACTAGAACACACAAGTTGACATTGTTTAGCCGTGTGTGGTGCCCCCCTCCAGAGTTACACACCTCGGTCATATTGTCATAGTGCTAAGGCGAAGCCCTGCGCCGGTAACTTCATCATCATCGTCACCATGCTGTCTGCTATGTCTTGAGCTTGCGTTGGTTTTCCTTGAAGAGGAAAGGGTGATGCAGCAATAGTAGCGTAAGTATTTCCCTCAGTTTTTGATAACCAAGGTATCAATCCAGTAGGAGGCTCCTCAAAAGTCCCACGCACCTACACAAACAAACAAAGAGCTTGCAACCAACACAATAAAGGGGTTGTCAGTCCCTTCACGGCCACTTGCGAAAGTTAGATCTGATAGAGATAGTATGATAAGACAAATATATTTTTGGTATTTTGTAATATAGATGCAAAAAGTAAAGATGCAAATAGAAGTAGATTGAAAGCTTATATGATAAAATAGGGGTGGGTGCGCCCTCCTATCTCCTGGCCGCCTCGATTGCTTCTTGCCTTGCACTCCAAGTCCTCTGGATCACGTTCGTTCCAAAAATCACGCTCCTGAAGGTTTCATTCTGTTTGGACTCCGATTGATATTCCTTTTCTTCAAAATACTGAAATAGGCAAAAAAACAGCAATACGGGCTGGGCCTCCGGTTAGTAGGTTAGTCCGAAAAATGATATAAATATGTAAAATAAACCCCATAAACATCCAAAAGGGGTAATATAGTAGCATGGAACAATAAAAAATTATAGATACGTTGGAGAGATATCAAGCATCCCCAAGCTTAATTCCTGCTCGTCCTCGAGTAGGTAAATGATAAAAACAGAATTTTTGATGTGGAATGCTACCTAGCGTAATTCTCAATGTAATTTTCTTTACTGTGGCATGAATGTTCAGATCCAAATGATTCAAAATAAAAGTTCATATTGATAAAATAAATAGTAACACTTCAAGCATACTAAGCAAAGCAATCATGTCTTCTCAAAATAACATGGCTAAAAAAAGTTCATCCCTACAAAATCATATAGTTAGGCTATGCTTCATTTTCGTCAGACAGAGATGTTCCCAAATTCTACACTCCCGATGACAAGCCAAGCAATTGTTTCGTACTTAAATAATCTCAAACTTTTTCACCCTTCACACAATACATGAGCGTGAGCCATGGATATAGCACTATGGGTGGAATAGAATATGATCACGGGGATTGTGTGGAGAAGACAAAAAAGGAGAAAGTCTCACATTGACGAGGATAATCAACAAGCTATGGAGATGCCCATCAATTGATGTCAACATGAGGAGCAGGGATTGCCATGCAACGGATGCACTAGAGCTATAAATGAATGAAAGCTCAACAAAAGAAAACTAGTGGGTGTGCATCCAACTTGCTTTCTCATGAAGACCTAGGGCATTTGAGGAAGCCCATCGTAGGAATATACAAGCCAAGTTCTATAATGAAAAATTCCCACTAGTATATGAAAGTGACAACCTATGAGACTCACTATATGAAAACATGGTGCTACTTTGAAGCACAATATATGAGACTCACTACATGAAGAACAAGGTGCTACTTTGAAGCACAAGTGTGGAAAAAGAGATAGTGACATTGCCCCTTTTATTTATTTTCTTTTTTTCTCTTTTTTTCTTTTTCTTTTTTCTTTTTTTCTTTTCTTTTTTTCATTGGTCTTTCCTTTTTTGGCCTTTTTTTCTTTGGGACAATGCTCTAATAATGATGATCATCACACTTTTATTGATTACAACATATGAATTACAACTCGAAACTAGAACAAGATATGACTCTATATAAATGCCTCCGGCGGTGTACCGGGATGGTGCAATGAATCAAGAGTGACATGTATGAAAAATTATGCATGGCGGCTTTGCCACAAATACGATGTCAACTACATGATCATGCAATGGCAATATGACAAAAGTAATGTATGTCATGATGATGAACGAAATGGTGGAAAGTTACATGTCAATATATCTCGGAATGGCTATGGAAATGCCATAATAGGTAGGTATGGTGGCTGTTTTGAGGAAGATATAAGGAGGTTTATGTGTGATAGAGCGTATCGTATCACGGGGTTTGGATGCACCGGCGAAGTTTGCACCAACTCTCAAGGTGAGAAAGGGCAATGCACGGTACCGAAGAGGCTAGCAATGGTGGAAAGGTAAAAGTGCGTATAATCCATGGACTCAACATTAGTCAAAAGAACTCATATACTTATTGGAAAAATTTACAAGTCATCAAAAATCAAGCACTACGCGCATGCTCCTAGAGGGATAGATTGGTAGGAAAAGACCATCGCTTGTCCCCGACCGTCACTCATAAGGATGCACAAGCCAGGTACACTTCATGTTTCAAATTTGTTACACAACTTTAACCATACGTGGATGCTACGGGTCTTGCTAACTTCAACACAAGCATTCTTTAAATTCATAATCACCCAACTAGCATGACTTTAATATCACTACCTCCATATCTCAAAACAATTATCAAGTATCAAATTGATCATAGCATCCAATTCACTTCCTATGATAGTTTTTATTATACCCAACTTGGATGCCTACCATTCTAGGACCAATTTTATAACCATAGAAAATAGCATGCTGTTCTAAGAGGCTCTCAAAATAATATAAGATAAGCATGAGAGACTAGCAATTTCTACAAAATTAAGCCACCGCCGTGCTCTAAAAGATATAAGTGAAGCACTAGAACAAAAACTATCAAGCTCAAAAGATATAAGTGAAGCAAATATCATATTCTAATAAATTAAATCAAGTAGGCTTATCCCAAAAGGTGTGTACAGCAAGGATGATTGTGGTAAAATAAAAAGCAAAGACTAATATAATACACGACGCTCCAAGAAAAACACATATCATGTGGCGAATAAAAATATAGCTCCAAGTAAAGTTACAAATAAACAAAGACGAAAGAGGGATGCCTTACCGGGGCATCCCCAAGCTTAGGCTTTTGGCTATTCTTTAATATCTTGGGGTGCCAAGGGAATCCCCAAGCTTAGTATCTTGCCACTCCTTATTCCATAGTCCATCAAAGCTTTACCCAAAACTTGAAAATTCCACAACACAAAACTAAACAGGAAATCTTATAAGCTCCCTTAGTGAAAGAAAAGAAAACTACCACATAAGGTACTGTAATGAACTCATTATTTATTTATTTTGGTGTTAAACCTACTGTATTCCAACTTCTCTATGGTTTATAAACTATTTTACTAGCCATAGATGCATCAAAATAAGCAAACAACACACGAAAAACAGAATCTGTCAAAAACAGAACAGTCTGTAGCAATCTGTAACTAACGCAAACTTCTGGAACTCTAAAAATCATACCAAAATATGAAGTCCTGTACAAGTTTTCTATTGATCAGCAGCAAAAAGAATCAACGCAAAATCACGTTTCTGTGGTTGAACAAAACTAATTTCGTGCGTGCAAAATTTCTGTTTTTCAGCAGAATCAAATTAACTATCATCATAGGTTATCCTATAGGTTCTACTTGGCACAAACACTAATTAAACAGAAAGTAGATGCAAAATTTATTAAATAACAGCAAGGAAAACTATTGGGTTGTCTCCCAACAAGCGCTTTTGTTTAAAGCCTTTTAGCTAGGCATTGATAATTTTAATGATGCTCACATGAAAGACAAGAATCGAAGCGCAAAGAAAGCATCATGAAACATGTGACAAAACACATATAAGTCTAACATAATTCCTATGAATATAAGCAAAAAATTTGCAAGGCAAGCAAAAGCTAGCATATGCATGGAAGAAGAAAGAGACGATAGCAATCTCAGCATGACGAGAGGTAATTTAGTAAGATAAAAATTTCCACAACCATATTTTCCTCTCTCATAATTATTACATGAAGGATCATAGGAAAATTCAACAAAATAGCTATCACATAGCATATTCGCAACGCGATCCACATGCATGCAAAGTTGACACTCTTCCAAAATAGTGGGATTATCATTAACTAAAGTCATGACCTCTCCAAACCCACTTTTCTCAAAAATTTCATAAGATTGAACATTATCCAAATATGTTGGATCTAAAGTTGACACTCTTCCAAACCCACTTTCAATAATATTGCAAACACTATTATCAATCTCATATTCATCATGGGGCTTAAATAAATTCTCAAGGTCATAAGAAAAATCACCCCAATCATGATTATTGCAACAAGTAGTAGACATAGAAAAACTAGCATCCCCAAGCTTAGGGTTTTGCATATTATTAGCATAATTGACATCAATAGAATTTATAGTAAAATCATTGCAATCATGCTTTTTATTCAAAGAGTTATCATGAATCTCTTCATAAATTTCTTCATTATAATTTTCAGATTCACAAATTTCAAGCAAAGCTTTATAAAGATAATCTAGTGCACAAACCTCACTAGCAATTGGTTCATCATAATTGCATCTATAAAAAAGATTAGCAAGCGGATGAGGATCCATAGATCTTAGGTTCTGTTTAACAATAAATAAGCATCTATTCCAACCAAACGAGCAAACGAAAGGGCAAGCAAAAAAGAGAGGAGAAGATTGGGAAAGAGAGGGCAAATAAAACGACAAAGGTAAAGTGGGGGAGAGGAAAACGAGAGGCAAATGGCAAATAATGTAAATGCGAGGGAGATGAGTTTGTGATGGGTACTTGGTATGTCTTGACTTGAGAGAAGACCTCCCCGGCAACGGCACCAGAAATCCTTCTTGCTACGTCTTGAGCTTGCGTTAGTTTTCCTTGAAGAGGAAAGGGTGATGCAGCAATAGTAGCGTAAGTATTTCCCTTAGTCGTTGAGAACCAAGGTATCAATCCAGTAGGAGGCTCATCAAAAGTCCCACGCACCTACACAAACAAACAAAGAACTCGCAACCAACGCAATAAAGGGGTTGTCAATTCCTTCACGGCACTTGCAAACGTGAGATCTGATAGAGATAGTATGATAAGATAAATATATTTTTGGTATTTTGTAATATAAATGCAAAAAGTAAAGATGCAAATAAAAGTAGATTGAAAGCTTATATGATAAAAGATAGACCCGGGGGCCATAGGTTTCACTAGTGGCATCTCTCAAGATAGCATAAGTATTACGGTGGGTGAACAAATTGCTGCCGAGCAATTGATAGAAAAGCGAATAATTATGAGATTATCTAGGCATGATCATGTATATAGGCATCACATCCGCAACAAGTAGACCGACTCCTGCCTGTATCTACTACTATTACTCCACACATCGATCGCTATCCAGCATGCATCTAGAGTATTAAGTTCATAAGAACAGAGTAACGCATTAAGAAAGATGACATGATGTAGAGGGATAAACTCAAGAAATATGATATATACCCCATCTTTTTATCCTCGATAGCAACAATAAAATACGTGCCTTGCAACCCTTTCTGTCACTAGGTAAGGACACCGCAAGATTGAACCCAAAGCTAAGCACTTCTCCCATGGCAAGAAAGATCAATCTAGTAGGCCAAACCAAACTGATAATTCGAAGAGACTTGCAAAGATAACTCAATCATACATAAAAGAATTCAGAGAAGATTCAAATATTTCTCATAGATAAACTTGATCATAAACCCACAATTCATCGGATCTCGACAAACACACCGCAAAAAGAGTTTACATCGAATAGATCTCCATAAGAGAGGGGAGAACATTGTATTGAGATCCAAAAAGAGAGAAAAAGCCATCTAGCTAATAACTATGGACCCGAAGGTTTGTGGTAAACTACTCACAACTCATCGGAGGGGCTATGGTGTAGATGTAGAAGCCCTCCATGGTCGATTCCCCCTCCAGCGGAGCACCGGCGAAGGCTCCAAGATGGGATCTCGCGGATACAGAAGGTTACGATGGTGGAAATTGTTTTTCGTTGGCTCCCTGGATGTTTTCGGGGTACGTAGGTATATATAGGAGGAAGAAGTACGTCGATGGCTGCTCGTGGGGCCCAGGAGACAGGGGGCACGCCCAGGAGGGGTGTGCCGCCCTCCTATCTCCTGGCCGCCTCGATTTATTCTTGACTTGCACTCCAAGTCCTCTGGATCACGTTCGTTCCAAAAATCACGCTGCCGAAGGTTTCATTCCGTTTGGACTCCGTTTGATATTCCTTTTCTTCGAAATACTGAAATAGGCAAAAAAGAGCAATATGGGTTGGGCCTCCGGTTAGTAGGTTAGTCCCAAAAATGATATAAATATGTAAAATAAATCCCATAAACATCCAATAGGGGTAATATAATAGCATGGAACAATAAAAAATTATAGATACGTTGGAGACGTATATCCGTCGTGCTGACGAAACTCTCCCTCGGCCTGAACTGGATCAAGAGTACGAGGGACGTCAGGGAGCTAAACGTGTGCTGATCGCGAAGGTGTTGTATGTTCAGTGCTAAGATCAGTCGGATCATGAAGACGTACGACTACATCAACCACGTTGTCATAACGCTTCCGCTTTCGGTCTACGAGGGTACATGGACACACTCTCCCTATCATTGCTATGCATCACCTAGATAGATCTTGCGTGATTGTAGGATTTTTTTTTGAAATTACCGCGTTCCCCAACAGTGGCATCCAAGCCAGGTCTATGCGTAGATGTTATATGCACGAGTAGAGCACAAAGAGTTGTGGTCGATGATAGTCATACTGCTTACCAGCATGTCATACTTTGATTTGGCGGTATTGTTGGATGAAGCGGCTCAGACCGACATTACGCGTACGCTTATGCGAGACTGGTTCTACCGATGTGCTTTGCACATAGAGGTGGCTGGTGAGTGTCTGTTTCTCCAACTTGAGTTGAATCGAGTGTGGCTACGCCTGGTCCTTGTTGAAGGTTAAAACAGCACACTTGACGAAAAATCGTTGTGGTTTTGATGCATAGGTAAGAACGGTTCTTTCTAGAATCCCATAGCAGCCACGTAAAACTTGCAACAACAAAGTAGAGGACGTCTAACCTGTTTTTGCAGGGCTTGCTGTGTTGTGATGTGGTCAAGCATGATGTGATATAAATTGTTCGATGAGATGATCATGTTTTGTAACAAGGTTATCGGCAACTGGCAGGAGCCATATGGTTGTCGCTTTATTGAATGCAATGCAATCGCCATGTAATTGTTTTACTTTATCACTAAGAGGTAGCGATAGTCATAGTAACAATAGTTGGCGAGACGACAACGATGCTACGATGGAGATCAAGGTGTCGCGCCGGTGATGATGGAGATCATGAGCACAAGATGATGATGGCCATATCATGTCACATATTTTGATTGCATGTGATGTTTATATCCTTTATGCATCTTATTTTGCTTATAACATCGGTAGCATTATAAGATGATCCCTTACTAAATTTCAATGTATAAGTATTCTCCCTGAGTATGCACCGTTGCTACAGTTCGTCATGCCGAGACACCACGTGATGATCGGGTGTGATAAGCTCTACGTTCACATACAACGGGTGCAAGCCAGTTTTGCACACACAGAATACTCGGGTTAAACTTGACGAGCCTAGCATATGCAGATATGGCCTCGGAACACTGGAGACCGAAAGGTCGAGCGTGAATCATATAGTAGATATGATCAACATAGTGATGTTCACCATTGAAAACTACTCCATCTCACGTGATGATCAGACATGGTTTAGTTGATTTGGATCACGTGATCACTTAGATGATTAGAGGGATGTCTATCTAAGTGGGAGTTCTTAAGTAATATGATTAATTGAACTTTAATTTATCATGAACTTAGTCCTGATAGTATTTTTCAAATAATGTTGTAGATCAATAGCTCGCATTGTTGCTTCCCTATGTTTTTATATGTGTTCCTAGAGAAAACTAAGTTAAAATATGATAGTAGCAATGATGCGAACTGGGTCCATGATCTAAGGTTTATCCTCATTGCTGCACAGAATAATTTTGTCCTTGATGCACCGCTCAGTGACAGACCTATTGCAGGAGCAGATGCAGACCTTATAAACATTTGGCTAGCTCAATGTGATGACTACTTGATAGTTTAGTGCACCATGCTTAACGGCTTAGAATCGGGACTTCAAAGACGTTTTGAACGTCATGGACCATATGAGATGTTCCAGGAGTTGAGGTTAATATTTCAAGCAAATACCTGAGTTTAGCGATATGAAGTCTCCAACAAGTTCTATAGCTAAAAGATGGAGGAGAATAGCTCAAGCAGTGAGCATGTGCTCAGATTGTCTGGGTATTACAATCGCTTGAATCAAGTGGGAGTTAATCTTCCAGATAAGATAGTGATTGACAGAGTTCTCTAGGCACCATCACCAAGTTACTAGAACTTCGTGTTGAACTATAGTATGCAAGGGATGACGAAAATGATTCCCGAGCTTTTCATGATGCTGAAATCGACAAAGGTAGAAATCAAGAACGAGCATCAAGTGTTGATGATTAACAAGACCACTAGTTTCAAGAAAAGGGCAAAGGGAAAGAAAGGGAACTTCAAGAAGAATGGCAAGCAAGTTGTCACTCCCGTGAAGAAGCCCAAAGCTGGACCAAAGCCTGAAACTGAGTGATTCTACTGCAAATTTAATAATGATAGTACAACATATTTGTGGCACTGCCGTTTGGGTCATATCGGTGTAAAGCGCATGAAGAAACTCCATAAATATGGACTTTTGGAATCACTTGATTATGAATCATTTGATGCTTATGAACCGTGCTTTATGGGAAAGATGACTAAAACTCCATTCTCCGGAACAACGGAACGAGCTAGTGACTTATTGGAAATAATACATACCGATGTATGCGTTCTAATGAGCGTTGATGCTTGTGGTGGGTATCATTATTTTTTGATCTTCACAGATGATTTGAGCAGATATGGGTATATCTACTTAATGAAACACAAGTCTGAAACATTTGAAAATTTCAAAGAATTTCAGAGTGAAGTGGAGAATCATCGTAACAAGAAAATAAAGTTTCTACGATCTGATCGTAGAGGAGAATATTTGTGTTACGAGTTTTTCCTTCATTTAAAACAATGTGTAATAGTTTCACAGCTCACGCCACATGGAACATCATAGTGTAATGGTGTGTCTGAACGTCGTAACCGCACTTTATTGGAAACGCCGCGATCTATGATGTCTCTTACCAATTTACCACTATCGTTTTGGGGTTATGCATTAGAGGCAGTTGCATTCACTTAAATAGGGAACCATCAAAGACGACGCCTTATGAACTGTGGTTTGGTAAGAAACCAAAGTTGTCGTTTCTTAAAGTTTGGGGCTACGATGCTTATGTGAAAAAGTTTCAACCTGATAAGCTCGAATCCAAATTGTAGGAGTGCATCTTCATAGGATATCCAAAGGAAATTGTTGGGTACACCTTCTATCACAGATCCGAAGGTAAGATCGTTGCTAAGAATGGATCCTTTCTAGATACGGAGTTTCTCTCGAAAGAAGTGAGTGGTAGGAAAGTAGAGCTTGATGAGGTAATTGTACCTTCTCCCGAATTGGAAGGTAGTTCATCACAGAAATCAGTTCCAGTGATTCCTACACCAATTAGTGAGGAAGCTAATGATGATGATCATGAAACTTCAGATCAAGTTACTACAGAACCCCATAGTTCTTCCAGAGTACGGTCCGCACCAGAGTGGTACGGTAATCCTATTCTGAAAGTCATGTTACTAGACCATGTTGAACCTACGAACTATGAGGAAGCGATGATGAGCCTAGATTCCGTGAAATGGCTTGAGGCCACGAAATCTGAGATGGGATCCATGTATGAGAACAAAGTGTGGACTTTGGTGGACTTGCCCAATGATTGTCAAGCCATATTAGATAAATGGATCTTCAAGAGGAAGACGGACACTGATAGTAGTGTTACTGTCTACAAAGCTCGACTTGTCACAAAAGGTTTTCGACAAGTTCAAGGTGTTGACTACAATGAGATTTTCTCAACTGTAGCGATGCTTAAATTCGTCCGAATCATGTTAGCAGTTGCCATATTTTATGAAATCTGGCAACTGGACGTCAAAGCTACATTCCTGAAATGGATATTTCTTAAAGAAGAGTTGTATATGATGCAACCAGAAGGTTTTGTCAATCCTAAAAGTACTAACAAGGTGTGCAAGCTCTAGCGATCCATCTATGGACTGGTGCAAGCATCTCAGAGTTGGAATATACGCCTTGATGAGTTGATCAAAGCATATGGTTTTATACAGACTTACAATGAAGCCTGTATTTACAAGAAAGTGAGTGGGAACTCTGTAGAATTTCTAATATTATATGTAGATGACATATTATTGATTGGAAATAATATAGAATTTCTGGATAGCATAAAGGGATACTTGAAAAAGAGTTTTTCAATGAAAGACCTCAGTGAAGCTGCTTACATATTGGGCATCAAGATCTATAGAGATAGATCAAGACGCTTGATAATATTTTTCAATGAATACATACCTTGACAAGTTTTTTGAAAGAGTTCAAAATGGATCAGTCAAAGAAGAAGTTCTTGTCTATATTACAAGGTGTAAAGTTGAGTAAGACTCAAAGACCGACCATAGCAGAAAAAATAGAAAGAGAATGAAAGTCATTCCCTATGCCAGAGTCATGGGTTCTATAAAGTATGATGTGTTGTGTACCAGACATATTGTGTACCCTGCCCTAAGTTTGGCAAGGGAGTACAATTTTGATCTAAGAGTAGATCACAGGACAGCGGTCAAGATTATCCTTACTGAGGACTAAGGAAATATTTCTCGATTATGGAGTTGATAAAAGAGCTCATCATAAAAAGTTACATCGATGCAAACTTTTACACCGATCCAGATGACTCTAAGTCTCAATCTGGATACATATTGAAAGTGGGAGCAATTAGCTAGAGTAGCTCTATGCAGAGCATTGTAGACATAGAATATTTACAAAATACATGCGGTTCTGAATATGACAGACCTGTTGACTAAACTTCTTTCACGAGCAAAACATGATCACACCTTAGTACTCTTTGGGTGTTAATCACATAGTGATGTGAACTAGATTATTGACTCTAGTAAACCCTTTGGGTGTTGGTCACATGATGATGTAAACTATGGGTGTTAATCACATACAACTGTGAATATTGGTGTTAAATCACATGGTGATGTGAACTAGATTATTGACTCTAGTGCAAGTGGGAGACTGAAGGAAATATGCCCTAGAGGCAATAATAAAGTTATTATTTATTTCCTTAATTCATGATAAATGTTTATTATTCAAGCTAGAATTGTATTAACCGGAAACTTAGTACATGTGTGAATACATAGAGAAAACATATAGTCCCTAGTATGCCTCTACTTGACTAGCTCGTTAATCAAAGATGGTTATGTTTACTAACCATAGACATATGTTGTCATTTGATGAACGAGATCACATCATTAGGAGAATGGTGTGATGGACATGACCCATCCGTTAGCTTAGCATTATGATCGTGTTAGTTTCATTGCTACTGCTTTCTTCATGACTTATACAAGTTCCTCAGACTATGAGATTATGCAACTCCTGAATACCGGAGGTAAACTTTGTGTGCTACCAAATGTCACAACGTAAAAGTGTGATTATAAAGGTGATCTACAGGTGTCTCTGAAGGTGTTTGTTGGGTTGGCATATATCGAGATTAGGATTTGTCACTCCGTGTTTTAGAGAGGTATCTCTGGGGCCCCTCGGTAATACTCATCACTATAAGCCTTGCAAGCATTGTAACTAATGAGTTAGTTGCGGGATAAAGTATTATGGAATGAGTAAAGAGACTTGCCGGTAATGAGATTGAACTAGGTATTGAGATACCGACGATCGAACCTCGGGCAAGTAACATACCGATGACAAAGGGAACAACGTATGTTGTTATGCGGTTTGACCGATAAAGATCTTCATAGAATATGTAGGAACCAATATGAGCATCCAGGTTCCACTATTGGTTATTGACTGGAGACGTGTCTCGGTCATGTCTACATAGTTCTTGAACCCGTAGGGTCCGCATGCTTAACGTTCGATGATGATTGGTATTATGAGTTTATGTGTTTTGATGTACCAAAGGTAGTTCGGAGTCCCGGATGTGATCACGGACATGACGAGGAGTCTCAAAATGGTTGATACATAAAGATTGATATATTGGAAGCCTATGTTTGGACTTCAGGATGGTTCTGGATGAGTTCTGGCATTTACCGGAGTACCGGGGGTTACCGGAACCCTCCTGGGGAGCATATGGGCCTTAATGGGCCTTAGTGGGAGAGAAGAGAAGGCAGCCTAGGAGGGGGTGCCCCCCAGCCCAATCCAAATGGGGTGAGGGGGCCGGCCCCCCTTTCCTTTCTTCTTCCCCCTCTTCCTTCTATTCCTAGTAGCTAGGACTAGGAAATGGGGAGTCCTACTCCCACTAGGAGGAGGACTCCTCCCCCTTGGTGCACCTAGAGAGGCTAGCCGGCCTTCGCCCTTCCTCCTTTATATACGGGGGTAGGGGACACCCTAGAAAACACAAGTTGACATTGTTTAGCCATGTGCGGTGCCCCCCCCCATAGTTACACATCTTGGTCAGATCGTCGTAGTGCTTAGGCGAAGCCCTGCGCCGGTAACTTCGTCATCACCGTCACCATGCCGTCGTGCTGATGAAACTCTTCCTTGGCGTTAACTGGATCAAGAGTACGAGGGACGTCCCCGAGCTGAACGTGTGCTGATCGCGGAGGTGCCGTACGTTCGGTGCTAAGATCAGTCGGATCATGAAGACGTACGACTACATCAACCGCGTTGTCATAACGCTTCCGCTTTCTGTCTACGAGGGTACGTGGACACACTCTCCCCTCTCGTTTCTATGCATCACCTAGATAGATCTTGCGTGATCATAGGATTTTTTTTGAAATTACCGCATTCCCCAACATATAAGAATTCAGAGAAGACTAAAATAATATTCATAGATAATCTGATTATAAATCCACAATTCATCAGATCTCAGCAAACACACCGCAAAGGAATATTACATCGAATAGATCTCCAAGAACATCGAGGAGAACATGGTATTGAGAATCAAAGAGAGATAAGAAGCCATCTAGCTACTAGCTATGTACCCGTAGGTCTATGGTAAACTACTCATGCTTCATCGGAAGGGTAATGGTGTTGATATAGAAGCCCTCCGTGATCGAATCCCCCTCCGACAGGACGCCAGAAAAGGCCCATAGATGGAATCTCATGGGTACAGAAGGTTGCGGCGGTGGAAAAGTGTTATCGTGGCTCCCCCTGATAGTTTTGGGGTATATGAGTATATAAAAGTGAAAGAATTAGGTCAGGAGAGCTCCGAGGGGCCCATGAGGTAGGGGCGCGCCCTCCTCCCTGGGCATGCCCTCCACCCTCATGGCCTCCTTGTTGCGTCTCCGACTTCATCCCCATGTCCCCTGGTTTGCTTCTGGTCCAAGAAAGATCATTGCGAAAGTTTCATTCCGTTTGGACTCCGTTTAGTATTCCTTTTCTGTGGAACTCTAAAACAGGCAAAAAACAGAAATTGGCACTGGGCTCTGGGTTAATAAGTTAGTCCCAAAAATAATATAAAATAGCATATAAAACATCCAAAAACAGATAATATAATAGCATGGAACAATCAAAAATTATAGATACCTTGGAGACGTATCAACCATCCCCAAGCTTAATCCTGCTCGTCCTCGAGTAGGTAAATGATAAAAACAGAATTTTTGATGTGGAATGCTACCTAACATATTTATCCATGTAATTTTATTTATTGTGGCATGAATGTTCAGATCCGAAAGATTCAAAACAAAAGTTTAATATTGACATAAAAACAATAATACTTCAAGCATACTAACAAGGAAATTATGTCTTCTCAAAATAACATGGCCAAAGAAATCTTATCCCTACAAAATCATATAGTCTGGCTATGCTCCATCTTCATCACACAAAATACTCAAATCATGCACAACCCCGATGACAAGCCAATCAATTGTTTCATACTTTGATGTTCTCAAACCTTTTCAACTTTCACACAATACATGAGCGTGAGCCATGGAAATAGCACTATTGTGGAAGAGAATGTGGTGGTTGTGGAGAAGACAAAAAGAGGTAGATAGTCTCACATCAACTAGACGTATCAATAGGCTATGGAGATGCCCATCAATAGATATCAATGTGAGTGAGTAGGGATTGCCAGGCATCGGATGCACTAGAGCTATAAGTGTATGAAAGCTCAGAAAGAAACTAAGTGGGTGTGCATCCAACTTGCTTGCTCATGAAGACCTAGGGCATTTGAGGAAGCCTATTATTGGAACATACAAGCCAAGTTATGTAATGAAAAATTCCCACTAGTATATGAAAGTGACAAAATAAGAGACTCTCTATCATGAATATCATGGTGCTACTTTGAAGCACAAGTGTGGAAAAAGATAGTAACATTGCCCCTTCTCTCTTTTTCTATCATTTTTTCTCTTATTTTTTCTTTTTCTTTTTTTCCTTTTTTTCTTTTTTCTTTTTTTTCTTGGCTTCTTTGGCCTCTTTTTTTATTTCCTCACATGGGACAATGCTCTAATAATGGTGATCATCACACTTCTATTTACTTACAACTTGAAAAATTATAACTCAATGCTTAGAACAAAATATGACTCTATGTGAATGCCTCCGATGGTGTACCAGGATGTGCAATGAATCAATAGTGACATGTATGAAAGAATTATGAAAGGTGGCCTTGCCACAAATACTATGTCAATTACATGATCATGCAAAGCAATATGACAATGATGAAGCGTGTCATAATAAACAGAGCGGTGGAAAGTTGCATGACAATATATCTCGGAATGGCTATGGAAATGCCAAAATAGGTAGGTATGGTGGCTGTTTTGAGGATGGTATATGGTGGGTGTATGGTACCGATGAAAGTTCCGCGATACAAGAGAGGCTAGCAATGGTGAAACGGTGAGAGTGCGTATAATCCATGGACTCAACATTAGTCAAAAAGAACTCACATACTTATTGCAAAAATCTATTAGTCATTGAATGAAGTACTACGCGCATGCTCCTAGTGGGATAGATTGATAGTAAAAGACCATCGTTCGTCCCCAACCGCCACTCATAAGGAAGACAATCAATAAATACTTCATGCTCCAACTTCTTTACACAACGGTTCACCATACGTGCATGCTACGGGACTCACAAACCTCAACACAAGATTTCTCAAATTCACAATTACTACACTAGCATGACTCTAATATCACCATCTTCATATCTCAAAACAATATAAAAGAATCAAACTTCTCATAGTATTCAACGCACTTTATATGAAAGTTTTTATTATATCCCCCTTGGATGCCTATCATATTAGGACTAAATTTATAACCAAATAAAATTACCATGATGTTCTAAAAGACTCTCAAAATAATATAAGTAAGGCTTGAGAGTTCATAAATTTCTATAAAATAAAGCCACTGTCGTGCTCTAAAAAGATATAAGTGAAGCACTAGAGCAATATTGCCTAGCTCAAAAGATATAAGTGAAGCACATAGAGTATTCTAATAAATCACGATTCATGCGTGTCTCTCCCAAAAGGTGTGTACAACAAGGATGATTGTGGAAAACTAAAAATAAAAGACTCAAATCATACAAGACGCTCCAAGCAAAACACATATCATGTGGTGAATAAAAATATAGCCTCAAGTAAAGTTACTGATAGACGAAGACGAAAGAGGGGATGCCTTCCGGGGCATCCCCAACCTTGGGCTTTTGGTTGTCCTTGAATATTACCTTGTGGTGCCTTGGGCATCCCCAAGCTTAGGATCTTGCCACTCCTTATTCCATAGTCCATCAAATCCCTACCCAAAACTAGAAAACTTCACAACACAAAACTCAACAGAAAATCTCATGAGCTCCGTTAGTATAAGAAAATAAATCACCACTTTAAAGTACTTTTGAAAATTATTTATTTATATTGGTGTAATATCTACTGTATTCCAACTTTTCCATGGTTCATAGCCCCCTATACTACCCATAGATTCATCAAAATAAGCAAACAACATGCAGAAAACAGAATCTGTCGGAAACAGAACAATCTATAGCAATATGTAACTCTCGAATACTTTTGTAACTCCAAAAATTCTGAAACATTAGGACGTCCTAAGAAATTTGTGTACCAATCCAGAGAAAAAATAATAATATCAAAATCACGTTTCTGTGAATTTTGAAAATTATTTTCCTGGGCAGAAAAGTTTCTGATTTTCAGCCGGATCAACACAACTATCACCGTAAGCTATCCTAAAGATTTAACTTGGCAAAAACAGTAATTAAAACAAAAAACCACATCTAACCAGAGGCTAGATGAATTATTTATTAATAAACAGGAACAAAAAGTAAAGAACAAAAATAAAATTGGGTTGCCTCCCAACCAGCGCTTTTGTTTAACGCCCTTAGCTAGGCATAAAAACGCGAATAGATCTACGTATTGTCATCTTTGGTATGTAATCTATAAGTGGTTCTCATAATAGATTCATATGGAAATTTAATTTTCTTCCTAGGAAAGTGTTCCATGCCTTTCCTTAACGGAAATTGGAATCTAATGTTTCCTTCTTTCATATCAATAATTGCACCAATCGTTCTAAGAAAAGGTCTACCAAGAATAATAGGACATGTAGGATTGCAATCTATATCAAGAATAATGAAATCTACAGGCACATAATTCCTATTTGCAACACTAAGAACATCATTAATCCTTCCCATAGGTTTCTTAATAGTGGAATCCAAAAGATGCAAATTTAAAGAACAATCATCAAATTCACGAAAACCTAACACATCACACAAAGTTTTTGGAATCGTAGAAACGCTAGCACCCAAATCGCACAAAGCATGGCACTCATAATATTTAATCTTAATCTTAATAGTAGGTTCCCACTCATCATAAAGTTTTCTAGGGATAGAAGCTTCCAATTCAAGATTTTCTTCAAAAGATAGCATCAACGATATTTTTAGTAAAAGCTTTGTTTTGATTATAAGCACGAGGAGAATTCAACATAGATTGCAACAAGGAATACAATCTATTAAAGAAAAATTACCATAATTAAATTCCTTGAAATCCAAAAGAGTGGGTTCATTTCTACTTAAAGTCTTGACATCTCCAATCCCACTTTTATCAATTTTTACTTCTAGATCTAAAAACTCTGAATCATTGGGATGCCATTTAACTAAAGTTGACTCATCTCCAGTCCCATCTTTATCAAGATTAGTATTGGAAAACAAAGATTCAATAGGAGTCACATCAATCACTTTTAGATCTTCATCATTATTATCATGAAAACTAGATGAACATGCTTTTACAAACCAATCTTTTTTAGCATGCATCTTAGTGGTTCTTTCCTTGCACTCTTCAATGGAAATTCTCATGGCTTTGAGAGACTCATTGATACCATGCTTAGGTGGAATAGATTGAAGTTTCAAAGAATCAACATCAAGAGAACTTCTATCCACATTCCTAGCCAAATCATCAATCTTGAGAAATTTTTCTTCAATCAAAGCATTAAAATTCTTTGGCAAACTCATAAATTCTTTAACACTATTCTCAAAATCAGAGGGCATCTTATTAAAATTTCCATAAGAATTGTTATAGGAATTACCATAATTATTAGAGGAATTACTAGGAAACGGCCTAGGATTAAAATTGCCTCCATACACGTTATTACCAACATTGTCCCTACCAACAAAATTCACATCCATAGATTCATTATTATTCTCGATCAAAGTGGACAAAGGGATATCATTAGCAGCAGAAGAAACACTCTTATTAGCAAATAATTTCATAAGTTCATCCATCTTTCCACTCAAAACATTAATCTCTTCAATCGCATGTACCTTTTTACTAGTGGATCTTTTGGTGTGCCATTGAGAATAATTAACCATGATATTATCTAGGAGTTAGGATCCTCTCCTAAAGTAATTTCCATAAAAGTGCCCCCCGCAGACGAATCTAAAAGATTTCTAGAAGCAAAGTTTAATCCGGCATAATTTTTTTGTATAATCATCCACAAATTCGAACCATGTGCAGGGCAATTTCGTATCATCAATTTCATCATCTCCCAAGATTGCGCAACATGCTCATGATCAAGTTGCTTAAAATTCATAATATCGTTCCTAAGGGAGATGATCTTAGCGGGAGTAAAATACTTAGAGATGAAAGCATCTTTACACTTATTCCATGAATCAATACTATTTTAAGCAATTATGAAAAATGAAGTTTTAGCACGATCTCCAAGCGAAAACGGAAATAGCTTCGATTTAACAATATCATAGTCCACATCTTTCTTCTTTTGCATATCACACAAATCATCGAAATTGTTTAGATGGGATGCAACATCTTCACTAGGAAGGCCAGAAAATTGATCTTTCATAACAAGATTCAACAAAGCGGCATTAATTTCACAAGATTCAGCATTAGCAGTGGGAGCAATCGGAGTGCTAATAAAATCTTTGTTGTTGGTTGATGTCTACTACGCAACCTTCTTCTTGTAGATGTTGTTGGCCCTCCAAGTGCAGAGGTTTGTAGGACGATAGAAAATTTCCCTCAAGTGGATGACCTAAGGTTTATCAATTCATGCGAGGCATAGGATGAAAATGGTCTCTCTCAAACAACCCTGCAACCAAACAACAAAGAGTCTCTTGTGCCCCCAACATACCCAATACAATGGTAAATTGTATATGTGCACTAGTTCGGCGAAGAGATGGTGATACAAGTGCAATATGGATGGTAGATATAGGTTTTTGTAATCTGAAAATATAAAAACAGCAAGGTAACAAGTAACAAAAATGAGTGAAAATGGTATTGCAATGCTTAGAAATAAGGCCTAGGGTCATTAACAAGGTCTTTTTTATCCATTGTGGTCGAACCTAACGTGCTCATTAAAGAGGTCTTTGCCACTTGGGAAGGGACCATTGGTTTGCTATGTAATCTGATAGTAGACGAAGCTAATCTTCTGAGCTAGCTCCCTGCGGATATCCAATCCATTCCTCTCTCTCTCTCTCACAAGTGACATGAGATGTTGTGGGGCCTCGAGCCCTCTGGATCCTTTTTCGTCAAATCCATCTACGCTAAGCTGGCAAGTGAGCCCAAAATTGGTTACCCAAAAGCTTTGTCGGAAGCTAGAGTGCTGATGACCCACAAGTGTAGGGGATCTATCATAGTCCTTTTGATAAGTAAGAGTGTCGAACCCAATGAGGAGCAGAAGGAAATGACAAGCGGTTTTTAGTAAGGTATTCTCTGCAAGCACTAAAATTATCGGTAACAGATAGTTTTGTGATAAGGTAATTTGTAACGGGTAACAAGCAATGAAAGTAAATAAGGTGCAGCAAGGTGACCCAATCCTTTTTGTAGCAAAGGAAAAGCCTGGACAAGTTCTTATATAGAGAAAAGCGCTCCCAAGGACACATGGGAATTATTGTCAAGCTAGTTTTCATCACGCTCATATGATTCACGTTCGTTACTTTGATAATTTGATATGTGGGTGGACCGGTGCTTGGGTACTGCCCTTTCTTGGACAAGCATCCTACTGATGATTAACCCCTATTTCAAGCATCCGCAACTACAAAATAAGTATTAAGGTAAACCTAACCATAGCATGAAATAAGTGGATACAAATCAGCCCCTTACGAAGCAACGCATAAACTAGGGTTTAAGCTTCTATCACTCTAGCAACCCATCATCTACTTATTACTTCCCAATGCCTTCCTCTAGGCCCAAATAATGGTGAAGTGTCATGTATTCGACGTTCACATAACACCACTAGAGGAGAGACAACATACATCTCATCAAAATATCAAACTAATACCAAATTCACATGACTACTAATAGCAAGACTTCACCCATGTCCGCAAGAACAAACATAACTACTCACAAAGCATATTCATGTTTATAATCAGAGGGATATTAATATGCATTAAGGATCTGAACATATGATCTTCCACCAAATAAACCAACTAGCATCAACTACAAGGAGTAATCAACACTACTAGCAACCCACAGGTACCAATCTGAGGTTTTGGTACAAAGATTGGATACAAGAGATGAACTAGGGTTTGAGAGGAGATGGTGCTGGTGAAGCCGTTGATGGAGATTGAACCCCTCCCGAGGAGAGGATCGTTGGTGATGATTTCCCCCTCGCAGAAGGAAGTTTCCCCGGCAGAACAGCTCTGCTGGAGCCCTAGATTGGTTCCGCCAAGGTTCCGCCTCGTGGCGGCAGAGTTTCGTCCCCTAAGCTTGCTTATGATGTTTTCCAGGGTAAAAGACTTCATATAGCAGAAGATGGGCACCGGAGTCTGCCAGGTGGCCCACGAGGCAAGGGGTGCGCCCAGGGGGGTAGGGCGCACCCCACACCCTCATGGGTGGTGGGTGGCCCCCCTCAGGTATTTTTTCGCTCAATATTTTTTATTAATTCCCAAAATAACTTTTGTGGAGTTTCAGGACTTTTGGAGATGTGCAGAATAGGTCTCTAATATTTGCTCCTTTTCTAGCCCAGAATCCCAGCTGCCGGCATTCTCCCTCTTTATGTAAACCTTGTAAAATAAGAGAGAATAGCCATAAGTATTGTGACATAACGTGTAATAACAGCCCATAATGCAATAAATATCGATATAAAAGCATGATGCAAAATGGACGTATCAACTCCCCCAAGCTTAGACCTCGCTTGTCCTCAAGCGGAAGCCGATATCGAAAAATATGTCCACATGTTTACAGATAGAGGTGTCGATAAAATAAAATACGGACATGAGGGCACCATGATCATTCTTATACAACAACATATATAGATTTTGTCATATGATTTCTTATGCTCAAGTAACAATCTATTCCCAGTGTCAACTATGATTCAGAAACTTCATTGAGAACTAACAAACTATAATCTCAGTCATTGAAGCAATTCCAATTAATCATAACATAGGAAAGAGTCAACATAAGAGCTTTTCAGCAAGTCCACATACTCAACTATCATTTAGTCTTTTACAATTGCTAACACTCACGCAATACCTATGGTTATGGAGTTTTAATCGAACATAGAGAAAGATAGGGGCTTATAGTGTTGCCTCCCAACCTTTTACCTCAAGGGTAATGTCAACAAAAATAGTTCATGCTAACTTACATTCAATTGGA
>NC_057795.1:119377689-119391399 GCF_018294505.1 Triticum aestivum | reverse complement strand
CGTAAAAGTAAAAGATAGACCATTCGTAGAGGGAAGCAGAGGCTGTCATGTGCTTTTATGGTTGGATGCATGAAATCTTAATGCAAAAGAACGTCACTTTATATTGCCACTTGTGATACGGACCTTTATTATGCAGTCTGTCGCTTTTATTACTTCCATATCACAAGATCGTATAAAGTTTATTTTCTCCGCACTAATAAGTCATACATATTTAGAGAGCAATTTTTAGTGCATGCAACATGAGAACTTACTTGAAGGATCTTACGCAATCCATAGGTAGATATGGTGGACTCTCATGGCAAAACTGGGTTTAAGGATATTTGGAAGCACAAGTAGCATCTCTACTTGGTGCAAGCAATTTGGCTAGCATGAGGGGGAAAGGCAAGCTCAACATTTTGGACGATCCATGACAATATACTTTAATTAAGATGTGAGAAAACATAACCCATTACGTTGTCTTCCTTGTCCAACATCAACTCTTTAGCATGTCATACTTTAATGAGTGCTCACAATCATAAAAGATGTCCAAGACAGTATATTTATATGTGAGAAACTCTCTTTCTTTATTACTTCCTATTAATTGCAACGATGACCAAAACTATGTTTGCCAACTCTCAACAACTTTTAATCATCATACTCTTTATATGTGAAGTCATTACTCTCCATAAGATCAATATGATCACTTTATTTCTTTTTACTCTTTTTATTCACTCAAGATCATAACAAGATAGCAAAGCCCTTGACTCAACACTAATCTTTATTATATATAGCTCACGAACTCGATTACATAGAGGGATCATAAAGCAAAACTCAAAACTAATTCATACCAAAACTTTATTCTACTAGATCAAGATATTATTAAAAGGATTGAACTAAGAAAAAGGTTAAAGATAGGAGTCTGATGGTGATACGATACCGGGGCACCTCCCCCAAGCTTGGCAGTTGCCAAGGGGAGTGCCCATACCCATGTGTTTATGTCTCCTTTGCTGGTGAAGAAGGTGGTGATGATGATGATGGATAGTCGCACATCGAGCGTAAAAGCTCCTCTAGTTTTTGGATAATGCCCTTGAGTGCGATGATAAGATCCTTCAACAAAATATTTTCATGTGTGAGATACTTGTTTTGTATGCGAGCTAACTCAATCATCTTGAAAGCTTCAATCTCAGCTGGGGTAAAGAGGTTGGGAAGAGGTTGAATGGTGTGTTCTTCTTTTGCCGCCGTAGCTTGAACCTCCATGGCCTTCTTGATCCCATCATCCTTCGTGATCTCCTCGGGTTCTTATCTCTTTAGCTCTTTCTTCAATAGCCAAGCATCCTTGTCTTCATTGTTGGAGGAGGGTGACGTCATGATGCCTGGCCTTGACAAATCTGACAGAAAACAGCTCGAAACAAAGACAGAGGATATTTGCGTGATACAGTGGTCAAAACCTTCGGGAGATTATATAATGGATTTTTACCGACCAAAAGAAGTATCGTGAAAGAAAACAGAGTCCGGAGAGCACACGAGGTGACCACGTGGCAGGGGGCGTGCCCAGGGGGTAGGGCACACCCTCCACCCTCGTGGATGCCTCGTGTCCTTCCCAGACTACTTCTTATTTTCCTATTTTATTAAATATTCCAAAACCGAGAAAAATTCCTATTAGAACTATTTTGGAGTCGGTTTACTTACGGTACCACATACCTATTGATAACACACAAGTATAAGGGATCGCAACAGTTTTCGAGGGTAGAGTATTCAACCCAAATTTATTGATTCGACACAAGGGGAGCCAAAGAATATTCTTAAGTATTAGTAGTTGAGTTGTCAATTCAACCACACCTGGATAACTTAGTATCTGCAGCAAAGTATTTAGTAGCAAAGTAGTATGGAAGTAAAAGTAACGGTGGCAAGAGTAATAGTAGCAGTTTTGTAGTAATTGTAACAGTAGCAATCGTAAAGTAAATAAGCAAAGCACAATATGTGAAAAGCTCGTAGGCATTGGATCAGTGATCACTACTAGGGAAAACGCTATACACAGAGGTATAGCAGTAGCGTTGGTCAAAACTCGGCGCTAGGGCTACTTAGTAGTAGCGCTTGTTGCAAAACCACGCTACAATCATTATTTTAGCAGTAGCGCGTCTCCACAGAAAAGCGCTACTACTAAAATTCTCTCACTGGTGCCGATAGGCTAGGAATAGTAGCAGCGCTTCTCGCAAAAGCACGCTACTGCTAAAAACATTGTAGCAACGCGTTTCTTCTTTATAGCGCTACTGCTATGTAAAAGAAAATAAATAGAAAATTAAGTAGAAAAGTAAATGAAAATGAAAGAAATAGAAAAAGGAGAAATGAAAAAAATAAAATGTAAAGAAAACAAAAGAAAAAGAGAAAGAAAACAGAAAGGGTTAGCTGCAGCACGTTTCTCTGTAACACGCTATAGCTATCTTAGCTATAGCGTGTTTCGTAAAAACGTGTTGCTGCTAGTTTGACTCAAATCCCGGCGGCCCTGACTCAAAATTTCGCTAAGTCGTTTCCCCCCCTCTCTACTCCCCCCTATCCCCCAACTTCTCCATCGCCGCCGTTGCCCTGCCGCGCCTTCGACCACACCACCACCGCCGGAGGCCGCCTTCGACCACACCGCCGCTGCCCGCCGCCTTCAACCACACCGCCGCCGCCCGAGGCCGTCCCCTCGACCTCACAGCCGCCGCCCGAGGCCGTCGTCGTCGACCTCACTGTCGCCTCCCTCGAGCTCGCCGCCGCCGCCCTCGACCTCACCGCCTCTCCTGTCCCTACCCTCCTATTTCTCTCTGCTAGGGCAATTATATATATGTGTTGATACTGTGTTGATGTTCATATGAACCCTAGATTTTTTTAGGGCAGTAGGCATTTTATAGCATTTAGGAAAAATGATTTGCAATTTTTTTAGGAAATTCGCTAGGGCAATTTTTATGAAAATTCCTAAACAGTAATTCCATTTAGCTTTAAACTAATAGAGGGTATATAAATAATAGTAGCATTTAGATTTAAATTAACGGAGGGTATAAACAAAAAACACTTAGCTATAAAAAAATATTTTGACTACGGACCTGAATTTGTTCCAAATTTCATTCAAATGAAATTTGAATTATTTGGACTATGGACCTGAATATTTTTGAAGAAATTGGGTGTACGTACTAAGGTCTTGCTGTGGAAATTCTGGTGAGGTCAAAAGGGTTAGAGAAAATGTAGTTCCTAGACTTTTAGCTTTAGACAAAAAACAAAAGTATTTAGCTATAAAGAAAAAACAATAGCTATGGCATTTAGCTATAAACAAAAAACAGAATTATTTTTCTTTTCAAAAACTTGGTCAAACAGAACACTAGCTATATGTCGTTGATGTTCATTTGTATATTCCATTATTGTTGATTATATCTTTTCATTGAAGTGGCCATGTTATATAGTGTTTGCTCATGTTATATATTTTCATTGAAGTTGTTCGATTGTGCCCAAGTGGCTTTGTTGTTTCCAGGGAATGATGCTGAGTGGCCTATGTTTTGCCGGAATGTTGATTCATTTCTGTTCCGGCAAATTTCAGGTTCTTGATTTGTCCACTTTTTAGCAAAGGTCATGCCAAAATTTTCCGTGAATTTCGGCATGACTTGTGCTACAAACTAGGACATATCGAGTGCCCGGGATTTGCCACACTAGGAAGGAGTCAACATTCCTGGAAAACAATAGTCCTTTTTACGTCATTATTCATTTTATTAGGTCTAGAATTAATTGACTAGATTTAATCATAGGAAACATGGCTAGCAACGATGAAGGACAGGGTTCTGGTGATTGCGACGACGTCTACCTGGCGGCAGACGAATATTTTAGCCTTACAGACGATCAACCGATGTTGTTGCTGGGCCCACCGGTGGCATCAGGGACTGAGAGCGACACGCAGACCGGTGCTGAGACTGAGACCGGCGCTGAGGTTCAGACCGGCATCAAGACCGGCGCTGAGACCGGTGCTGCCTCGGGGAGCGGAGCCGGTGTAGAACCGAAAGCAAAGAGGCAACGGCTTCCTAACAAACTCAGGACTACTAGGCTGGTGGTCACGGAGGTGGACGACGGCATTTTTGAGCCAAAGGCGCCCGAGGAAGCTCGCTCGTGCTACGGCAATCAAATAGGCTCCATCGTACGGACAACCGCCACCATCAACGATGAGAAACTATAGAAGATAGAAAATATGAGGAGCTCCCTCCTAAAGAAGTTTCACCAGATATTCTTGTTCCCTGGCCGGAATGAGAAGGATTATGAAGATCCAGACGAGGACCCGGCAATGAAGAAGATAAACAAACACGCCATGACCAAGTTCAGTGACGCGTTGGCCTCCTGGAAAACTCGAGTGAAAGCAAGGATCATCGACAAGAAGGAACCCTACTCTAAGATTGTAAAGGATAATCCGACAATCACAGAAGACCAGTTTCAAATATTTAAGGAGGCTTGCGAGGCCGAAGTTGCCAAAAACAAGTCTAATTACATGAAGGGGCTTCAACAGAGGAACATTGGGAGCCACCACCTCGGAAGTCGTGGTTACGGCGGAAAGAGGTCCAAATGGGCCAAGGAGGACGCGGAAGCCGCGAGTCTGGGCATCCCAGACCCCTTGGCGGATTTCACCGTCCCGCAGGAGCGTGACGTCCTGAGGGCCCGGCACCGTTGGGACCCAGTGAAGAAGGTTTACGAGACAACACCGGTCATTACGGAGTTCATGAGACTGCTGGTAATTTTAGTTTCTGTTCAATTCGACTGCACACGTTAGTCATATTTGTAAACGATCCTTGTGCCTTTTGCAGAGAGAGCAGCACCCGATTGCGGCCGAAAGCGACTCGCCGTCTGAGGCATTGGCGAGGCCCAAGTGGGACACTCCATACAACCGGGCGTTGAACATATTGAAACGACAACCGGTGGATACTCGACCGTCGTATGGATGCGTGCACGGTGTCGGAGACGGCGCCACGTGGAAGAAGTACTACCATGAGACCACGGAGGAGAGAAAGTAAAGACGGAGGTTAACTGAAGAAAACATCGACAAGAAGATTGAGATTGCGGTTGAGAAGAAATCATCTCAGACAGTTGCAACAGCGGTAGCTGCCGCAAAACAGGCGGTTGCAGATTTGTCTACTTCCTTGGTGACGGGCGTTATCACTTGGACAAGGAAAAATCCAGAAAAAAATGTAGAGGACTTTCCCCTTGCTGACTTCTTGGGAGCACCTGCTCCCGCACCGGACGTTCTCGGCGGTGCTTCATCTTTGGCTGAGCTCGACGCCCTCACGGTATTTGTCACACTGGCCCCCTTCAATATAAATGTATAATCTCCCATTTTTGTTGCCTTTCGGATGTCTCACGTCGCAGACTTTTCTTTGCAGGCCGACGAAACCCCGTGCACCATATTGTACACCATCGGCGACCAGAAGGTGGCCGTGGGGAAGGCGACGATAATGAAGCCGAAGGAACCATTGTTCCACAGCCGACCGATCCCCCCGAACGTCTTCAAGGTTTCCATGGCCAGTGTTGAACTGGGCCACGAGAATTTGCCTCCTCCAACACTACTGGTGGATGACGAGGAGACACTGTGGCGGCTTGGTGATTGTTGCAATGGGTGGGTCCTATTGTGGCCAAAGAGTCTGCTTCGTCTGGAGGCAGCCGGGAGCACGCAGCCTCAGCAAGGTATGAACATCAACACCCCACCTACCCAATTAGCATCGGGTGTCGGGTTGGGTGATAGCGGACGGGTTAAGGAGGAGGCTCCATTAGTCGCTGATGACGTCGCCATGGATGAGGATGAGGATGACGATGGCGCTGAACAGTATGTCTATATTGGCGCCTCCTCAGGGTTTGAGCATCATGAGTCGGTGCCTGAATTACCGTCTCAACATGTTATTGACGACCATCCGGTAGTAAAGAAGTCTAGGAAGAGAGCGAGGAAAGGCAAAAAAGCTGATTCTATGATCCAGGTGCCTCAGCAGCCTCGGCTTCAGGACCGTATAGATATCCCCGATGCGGATAAATGGCATATCCCCGGTCAACCAATCCTACCTGCAACAGCGCTACGGGCCAGATTCGGCGATCTAAGGAGACTTCATGACGATGTGATGCGGGTAGAGAAATGCCTCATCGCCTCGAAAGATCCAGGATACCCACTCTACATGGTTAACATTCCGCGGCAAATGTCGTACGTCGACAGCTTCCCTGCGGATAAGTTCTTCCTCCGATTCGATTACATATTCGACATGTTTCACGTGAAGAAGCTGGATTTTACGTTTGTCCGCCTTTATGCCTTGCACATGAACTACATCATTGGGGTTGAGCTGATATGTCATATCTGTGTTCCTGACCCGTACTACATGCACGAGAGCTTCTTGGGAGTCTGTGCAGAGCAGCGTGAATACGCGAGGGATTACATCATCAGTTTCATGCTCGCCAATAAGGACTAGGAGGCGATTCTCGTGCCTTATCATCCCGTGTAAGTCATCTGCGCTGCTATACTTCCTTTGATTTCAATAATTCATTTGCATGGTGGAGGCTAATTAATTTGAGGTGTACTTATTTTGCGCAGCGGCGGGCGCGCCGTCCTCATCATCCTCTACCCCCGATTCTCCCACGCTCTTTACTTGGACTCGTCGAAGAACATTCACAAAAAGGATTACACCCACATCAAAGATGTTCTCAACAGTGCTATGTTTTACTACCAAGCAAGGGGTGGAGAGGTTAGGGACAAGAAAAGAAGGAGCGGCAGGGCCGCCTTCAGCCATAAGACCGACTTCTGCTGCATCCAGCAGCCGAACGATTCTCTTAATGATGGATTCTATGTCCTACACCACATGCTGGAGTACAGACGGGATCACCAGAACCTTCACATATCACCTAGATCTGGCGATGCCCATATTCTGCAATGGGCAAAGGACATAGGAGATATCGAGGATCATCGACTTCGAGCTGAGTTCTATAACATCCAGCGCGAACTTGCCCAAATCATCATGAAAGAGGTCGTCGGAAAAACAGGGATGTTCTACGGAGGACAAATGTCACGGGAAGACGTCCGAACATGGATAGCCTCTCAGAGTCTCGACATGAAGCCTTTCACTAAGCTCGGGGACTATCTCCCTGACCTCGATGGATGGCACGACATGTTGGAGTGATTGTCGATATATGACAATGTGTCCGTTTAGTCCATACTTTCTGTATGACAAAACTTTGAGTTATGCGCAGTGAAACTTTATTTGTGATGTAATTGAACCGTCCTCCTCCTCGACTAGTGAATATCACTCTAGTTAGGGCATTTTGGTTACGATGAACTTTGTTATTTATGCTTATGATATGTTGTTTCTATTTTTGTCAAGTCTGTCTCTTTCTGTTGCTCAACTATATATGTTGCATATCATCTAGTCATGTGACGATGCCGGTGCATAGATCATCGATGGAGAAGAAGTGCTACGCCAGGAGTGTATATACGATGAGCGGCCGGAGTGTCAGGCCCAGGTGTTGCCGGTTTCTGGTTTCCGAGCGACATGCAGTAGTTAGTTTAGGTTCACGCTAATGCGAGAGAGGGATACAAACTCATGTACTCAAAGTGATAGCTCTTCTTGCGTACACCATTGTTTAGATGGATGACGATGTATTTGCAAGTAATCAAGGACTTGTATTGCTATTTTCGAGATGATGACGAGAGACGACTTTGTGTTGGATGATGATTATGATGAGACTATTTGTATGTATATGCTATGATTATATTCATGGTCTCGCAGGCATTTGTATGTGTATCATGATGACATTTCTATGTGCTAAAGATTCTTCTATAAAGCCTGTTCAAATACAAAATAAATATGCCCAAAAAAACAAAAAACCTGTTAAATTAGCAGTAGCGAGTGTATAGAAGTTAGCAGCAGCGCCTCTATAGCAGTAGCGCGTTGCTGCAAAGGGCGCTAGAGCTACTAGCAGTAGCGTGCTCCCAGTAACCGCGCTGCTGCTACACTTGTGTAGTAGTAGCGCCGGTGACCACGCGCTACTACTATATGTTAGCTGTAGCGCCTTATTAGTAGCGCCCCACCCCGCGCTACTGATACACCAAAAACCCGCACTGCTGCTAGCCTTTTCCCTAGTAGTGGATGGATAATTATGTCGGATGCGGTTCATCATGTAATAGTTATAACATAGGGTGACACAAAACTAGCTCCAGTTCATCAATGTAATGTAGGCATGTATTCCGAATATAGTCATACGTGCTTATGGAAAAGAACTTGCATGACATGTTTTGTCCTACCCTCCCATGGCAGCGGGGTCCTAATGGAAACTAAGGGATATTAAGGCCTCCTTTTAATAGAGTACTGGACCAAAGCATTAGCACATAGTGAATACATAAACTCCTCAAACTACGATCATCACTGAGAAGTATCCCGATTATTATCACTTCGGGGTTGTCGGATCATAACACATAATAGGTGACCATAGACTTGCAAGATAGGATCAAGAACTCACATATATTCATGAAAACATAATGGGTTCAGATCTGAAATCATGGCACTCGGGCCCTAGTGACAAGCATTAAGCATGGCAAAGTCATAGCAACATCAATCTCAGAACATAGTGGATACTAGGGATCAAACCCTAACAAAACTAACTTGATTACATGGTAAATCTCATCCAACCCATCACCATCCAACAAGCCTATGATGGAATTACTCATGCACGGCAGTGAGCATCATGAAATTGGTGATGGAGGATGGTTGATGATGACGACGGCGATGAATCCCCCTCTCCGGAGCCCCGAACGGACTCCAGATCAGCCCTTCCGAGAGAGATTAGGGCTTGGCGGCGGCTTCGTATCATAAAATGCGATGAAACTTTCTCTTTGATTTTTCTCTCCATGAAAGCAAATATATGGAGTTGGAATTTAGGTCGGTGGATGTCCAGGGGGCCCACGAGCCAGGGGCGCGCCCTAGGGGAGGGGCCGCGCCCCCCACCCTCGTGGACAGGGTGTGGGCCCCCCTGATGCTGATTCTTTCCCCAGTATTTTTATTAATTCTGAAAAGTTGCTCCATGGATTTTCAGGTCATTCCAAGAACTTTTATTTCTGCACAAAAATAACACCATGGCAGTTCTTCTGAAAATAGCATCAGTCTGGGTTAGTTCTATTCAAATCATGCAAGTTAGAGTCCAAAGCAAGGGCAATAGTGTTTGGATAAGTAGATACGATGGAGACGTATCAACTCCCCCAAGCTTAAACCTTTGCTTGTCCTCAAGCAATTCAGTTGACAAACTGAAAGTGATAAAGAAAAACTTTTACAAACCCTGTTTGCTCTTGTTGTTGCAAATATGTAAAGCCAGCATTCAAGTTTTCAGCAAAGATTATGAACTAACCATATTCATAATAACACTTAGGTCTCATGTTTACTCATATCAATGGCATAATCAACTAGCGAGCAATAATAATAGAACTCAGATGACAACACTTTCTCAAAACAATCATAATATGATATAACAAGATGGTATCTCGCTAGCCCTTTCTGAGACCACAAAACATAAATGCAGAGCACCTTTAAAGATCAAGGACTGACTAAACATTGTAATTCATGGTAAAAGAGATCTAGTCATAGTCTTACCCAATATAAAATAATAGTAATGCATGCAAATGACATCGGTGCTCTCCAGCGGGTGCTTTTTAATAAGAGGGTGATGACTCAACATAAAAGTAAATAGATAGGCCCTTCGAAGAGGGAAGGTGTCACATCCCTGGTCCTGTTATGCACTAGGCTAGACCCTCATGTGAGCATCATGTTTTAATTCAAATGAAATTTGAATTGAGGAATTTTCAAAAGCCTCAGAAGACCTCTAAAAATAACCAACATTTAAATCTCATCAAATGAGTCCAAAAAAATGTTCCTGTTACTCTGTGAAAATATTGGTAAGAGGTAAAATTCAAACCAATATTTTTGGGATCACATAATTATTTATTTTTGGGCCTTTGACTTAAACCAATGACATATTTGAGTTGAATTTATTTCTATTATATAAGAAATAAAGTTCAAATATTTTTGTAAGTTGCCTGTGACCTTGGACTAGTTCCTGAGCTCACATACAATTTACAGAAAGTTTTAGAAAAATGATTTGATATTTTAAATCAAATCAAAACCAATTGCAGAAAATAGAAAAGAGAAAGAAAGAGAGAGAGAACGCACCTGGACTTACCTGGCGCCCACAAACCGGCCCAGCTCCAACGGCCCAGCCCATCACCGCCTCCTCCCTGTCGTCTTCCTCCCTCGCCAGAAGGACGGAGGCGCGTGCCCGCCCCGCGCCGGCCACCTCCTCCCTCCCTGCCTGCCTGGCCCCTCTCCGATGCGCCTAGACGACGCCACGGAGATGCCGAACCCCCTCGACCTCTCTATCACTCTCCCCGTGGCCCTCCTCTCCTCTGCTTCGTCTCTCTCATTCGCCCGAACGCAGCCGTCGCCACCGACGAGCTCCCTCGCGGCCACCGCCACCCCCTCTCCTCTCCGACGCGCTCCCGAGCTCCGCAGTGCCTCCCTCGTCCTCTCCATCGGCTCACGCGACCGGAGAAGCCCTGAAGCACCGCCCCGATGCTTTTCCCCTCCTCGGACCCGCCGGTCGCCGTCGCCCGATTCGTCGACTCCGGACCGTCCCCGACCTCGCCGAGCGTTCCGTCGTCATCGCTGTGAGCCCCCGCACCGAACCTTCCTCTCCCCGATGCCGATTTCTTCCACTAACCGCGGGCTCCGCCGAGCCCGAGAGTCCATTGCCGCCGGCCATGAGGTCGCCGTGGCTAGAGCTCACGCGCGTCACGTCCAAGCACACCACCGTGCTCAGCACCACGCCAGGATCCCAAAACCCTGGTCTATTGCTCCTGTTGTGTACCGTAGCCACCGCTCGCGCCTCACCCGAACTCCGGCCGCCGCCGTTGTCATGATTGCCGTCGCCTCCGGCCACCCTAGCTTCTCCCGTTTGCCCTGTTAGATGCGCGCGAGCCTGGGCATCTCGTAGAGCCCCTCCGCCACTCTTTTGGTCATCGAAGGGCGAATCCCGACGCTCTCCGCCGTCACTGGCCTCGCCGGCGACGAGCCTCGGGTCAACTCCGGCGAGTTTGACCCGGGTCTGGCCCCAGTTGGACTCCCCCTGACTCAATGACAGGTGGGGCCCAGCCCTGTTAGTTAATTAGGATTAGTACTAATCGAATTCGTTAAACTAATTACACTCACACGCGGGACCCATGTGTCAGGTTTGACCCGGACCGTGCCTCGTTGACTTGCTAACGTCATGATGATGTCAGGCTGACGCAGTAAGTCATTTTCTGGATTTATTATATTCAGGAAATTCCAGAAAATAATCTAAACTTGTAAAATTCATATAAAATCAACCGTAAGTCAGAATGAAATAATTTATATATGAAAAATTATCAGAAAAAATCAAGGAACCCATCTGTACCATTTTCATGCATGTTTGAACAATGTTTGTCCTCTGTTTTGGACAAAACAAATAAAGGGCATTTAAATAACCATATATGGAGTTGGAATTTGAATCATGTATTCAAACCAACTTCATTTAAATCATAGCTAGGTGCATTAGCCCAAAACACATTCATATTGCCATGTCATAGCATGCATTATATTGTGCATTGCATTGATCGTGTTTCTTCTGTGTTTGCCGGTGTTGTTCCCCCTCTGATGAATACTGAATGTTATCTTTAGAAGTGCCAGGCAAGCAAAACCCCCTTGTTCATTCCGATACAATCCTACTCTCTCGCCCTGCTCTCTTTTACTGCATTAGGACAACAACGAGTCATCTGTTACTTGCTGCGGTAGCTGAACCCCTTTATCCTCTGCATGACCTGTCATTGCCACAGTAAATAGATGAAACCCACTAGTATGAGTAGGAGTTGCTTGAGCCCTGTTGTGCCTACTCATTCATGTTTGTTTGTCATGCCTGCTACTGCTTAGAGTTGAGTCAGGTCTGATTCATCGGGGATGAATCAGAGGTCTGTGAACATGCCCTATTGTGTGTGAGCTAAGTGTGTGAACACGATTTGGTAAAAGGTAACGGTGAGAGGCCATGTAGGAGTACCTGGTGGGTTGTCTCATTGAAGCCGTCCTTAGGAACCGAGTTCTGTGTTTGTGATCCATGATTCAACTACTACCATGCATTGGGCCCTGAAATATGACCCCGCTCGACTTCTTATTCACCCTAGTCCTCTGTCCAGGAGTTGCAAGTAGTTTCTGGTGTTTGTAGCCTACTGGAGGCCGTGGACAGCGTTGACCATAAGGGGTGGGCTGTGATGCGGTAGGTACGTGGCCGGGAATACAGGGCACCCGTTTGGTGTCTCGGGAACCCTGCACACATCGTTTGGGGCTATGAGCGAAACTCCGGCCGGATCTCCTCATGGATGGAACCCGAATAGGCGATAAACCTGGACTAGAGACTTGAGTGTTTAAGTAGGTCGTGGTCTACACCCACGTCGGCTTTCGCTTGAAGTCTGCCGAGCACATGTCGTGTGCAGATGCTAAGTGGTGGAAACATGTATGAAGAAGTACACCCCTGCAGGGTTAACATCATCTATTCGAATAGCCGTGTCCGCGGAAAAGGACTTCTGGGTTGCTTATATCAGTTCATAGACAAGTGAAAGTGGATACTCTAAAATACGCAAGATAAGCGTGAGTGCTATGGATGGCGTTCTCGTAGGGAGACGGGAGCGGTTCCATAGTGGTGTATTGGTTGGTGAATATGTGGACTCGTGTGCGCCTCCTCAAAAGAGTTGCTTGTAGTCGTAGTTTAGGATAGCCACCGAGTCAAAGCTAGCTTGCTGCAGTTAAACTCCACCATCACCTTTGTTGATAATGATGCATATGTAGTTAGTTCTGATGTAAGTCTTGCTGGGTACATTTGTACTCACGTTGCTTACTTTATGTTTTTGCAGAGAGACTTCAGTCTCACTAGTAGTTCTGCGTGGACTTCGACGTTTAGCTTGATACCTCAGCTACGATCTTGTGCCCTTGGCAGGATCTGGTAGATAGTCAGGCTTCTCAGCCTTTTTCATTTATAGATGTCTGTACTCAGACATGATAGCTTCCGCTTGTGTTTTGATTTGTATGCTCTGAATGTTGGGTCATGAGACCCCTGTTTGTAATATCCCGCTCCTCGGAGCCTAATGAATACTTACTTGTGTCGTAGAGTCATGTTGTGATGCCTTGTTGTATTTGCACATATCGAGCATATTGTGTGTATGATTGAAATGCTTGGTATGTGTGGGATCTGACGATCTAGTTGTTTATTCTTTGTAGCCTCTCTTACCGGGAAATGTCTCCTAGTGATTCCAATGAGCCATGGTAGCTTTCTACTGCTCCGGAACACTTAGGCTGGCCGGCATGTGTCCTTCTTCGTTCCTGTGTCTGTCCCCTCGGGGAAATGTCACGCAATGAATACCAGAGTCCTGTTAGCCCGCTACAGCCCGGTTCACTGGAGTCCTGCTAGCCCAGTGCTACAGCCCGGATTCACTCGCTGATGACCGACACGTTTGATGCTGGGTCATGGATTCCTGTCCCTGTAGGTCTGTGCCACTTTGGGTTTACGACTAGTCATGTCAGCCCGGGCTCCTTATCATATGGATGCTAGCGACATCATCATATACGTGAGGACCCGGACTCAATGCCACTTCGATCTAGCATGTAACACCTCATATCACTTTGCGGCCTCACGCACGGT
>NC_057795.1:119358381-119377169 GCF_018294505.1 Triticum aestivum | reverse complement strand
TGTCAGGACCCCGACTCAATGCCACATCGATCTAGCATGTAACACCTCATATCACTTTGCGGCCTCACGCACGGTATTCCCACGGGTGTCGCCTTACCTTTGCCCGGGACCGTTTGCGCCTTTTGGCACACGTATATGATAGTGTCGCTAGCATCCATATGATAAGGAGCCCGGGCTGACATGGCTAGTCGTAAACCCAAAGTGGCACAGACTTACAGGAACAGGCATCCATGACCCAGCATCGAACGTGTCGGTCATCAGCAAGTGGGTCCGGGCTGTAGCACTGGGCTAGCAGGACTCCGGTAAACCGGGCTGTAGCGGGCTAACAGGGCTCTGGTACTCAATGTGTGACATTTCCCCGAAGGGACAGACACAGGAACGAAGAAGGACACATGCCGGCCAGCCTAAGTGTTCCGGAGCAGTAGCAAGCTACCATGGCTCAATGGAAACACTAGGAGACATTTCCCGGAAAGAGAGGCTACTAAAGATAAACAACTAGATAGTCAGATCCCACACATACCAAGCATTTCAATCATACACACAATATGCTCGATATGTGCAAATACAACAAGGCATCACAACATGACTCTACGGCACAAGTACTTTATTTAAAGGCTCAGAGAGCCATACATAACATACATACAAGTACGGGTCACACGACCCACATTCAAGTCATACAGTCATACAAACCAGCAACGGAAGTAACTTGTCTGAGTACAGACAACTAGTAAAATAAAAGAGGCTTGGAAAGCCTAGCTATACTAAGTGGACCTTCACAAGCTCAGGATTACCACCTGGGCCTTAGTCTACTCGTCGATGTCAACGTCTACGAAGAACCCATCAGAAGGGGTTGCAGCGCCTTCTGTAAAATGTAAATTATAGCAACATGAGTACAAAGGTACCCAGCAAGACTTACGTTAGATCCTACATACATGCACATTATCAAGAAGGGTTGGTGGAGTTATTGCAGCAAGCCAGCTTTGACTCTTGGCTAAACTATCCTACGAGACTCCAACTTGAAATGGTTTTGCGCACACGAGTCCACTACTCACCACTTCAATACACAACCGAGAATCCACCTCCGTCTTCCTACGGAGGGGCCATCCTCGGCACTCACGCTTATCTTGAAGCTTTTAATAGTTTCCAGTTTACTTGTCTATGAACTGTATAGGCAACCAAGTAGTCCTTTACCGCGGACGCGGCTATTCGAATAGATCATGTTAACCCTGCAGGGGTGTACTTCTTCATACATGTTTCCACCACTTAGCGTCTTCACACGACATGTGCTCGGCAGACTTCAAGCGAAAGCCGACGTGGGTGTAGACCACGACCTACCTAAACACCTAAGTCTCTAATCCAGGTTTATCGCCTATCCAGGTTCCATCCGCAGGGAGTCCGGCCGAGGTTTCCCATACGGCCCCGAACGATGTGTACAGGGTTCCGTGACACCTAACGGGTGTCCGGTATTCCCGGCCACATACCTACCGCATCACAGCCCACCCCTACGGTCACCGCTGCCCACGGCCTCCAGTAGGCTACAAACACCAGAAACTACTTGCAACTCCTAGACAGAGGACTAGGGTGAATAAGAAGTCGAGCGGGGTCATATTTTAGGGCCCAATGCAAGGTAGTAGCTGTATCTTAAATCACACATACAGATCTCAGTGCTTAAGGTCGGCTTCAATGAAACAACCCACCATGTACTCCTACATGGCCTCTCATCGATACCTTTACCAAATTGTGTTCACCACATCACTCTCATTACCGCCATGATCATTTCACTCTAGCCCATCACCCAGATGAACCAGACCTGACACGACTCTACGCATAGCAGGCATAGCAAGGTAGGAACAACACATACATATGGCTCAAACAACTCCTACACATGCTAGTGGGTTTCATCTAGTTACTGTGGCAATGACAGGTCATGCAGAGGAAATGGGTTCAACTACCGTAGCACATAGCAGTTTGAAACACGTTGTCTTAATGCAGTAAAAGAGAGCAAGAGCGAGAACATGGGATTGTATCGATATGATCAAATGGTTGGTTGCTTGCCTGATGGATCGATGCACGGATACGATTCTTCGCTAGGGTAATCACGGTACTCCTCGGAGGTAGAACCTGCCGCAAAGAACACCGATACACAACTATCACCAAACAATGTGCGACAATATGATGCATGCAGGAAACATGGCAATATGAGGGTGTATGCTAATGCAACTAAAACCAGATGGGTTTGAACCAATTTGACCCAAAGATTCAAATTTCAAACTCATAAATGGCCCTTTAAAGTGTTTTATCTTGTTCTGCACTAAACAGCAAGTTAACTTGTTTAAACATGCATGAAAACAGTACAGATGGATAGATTGGATTTTTCTGATCATTTTTCATATATAACTTGTTTGATTTGGAGTTACAGATTAAAAGTTATGAATTTTTGAAGTTTGAACTATATTCTGGAATTTCCTATATTAGAATAAATCCAGAAATTAATTTATTGCGTCAGCCATGCGTGAGAATGACGTCAGGGCACCAACCGAATCTGAATCTCAGGCAGATATGATGGTTGGAATGTTTTCCAATGATTATAATATTGGTCACTCTGTAACCGGTAAAGTGGATGTCGTGGCCAACACACCCCGCCGGAAGACCTATTATTGTAGTATCTTGATTGAAGAAGTTGGCCACCTTCCCATAAGGACTTCGTAGGATTTACTCCCTAGTTATGCCTTATGATTTTTGTGTTTCCGAAGTCTGACCTTTACTTGATGTTCTAGATATCAGACCATTTCAAGGAATGGGATACGCTAGTACATCAAGGAGAACATTAGAAGCGGAGTGTCAAATGTCTCTCGGTCGATCATCCAGATTTTGTTTCCTTAGCTTCGCTAAGGTAAAATCTGAGAAGGTGTTATCTTCCTTTGCATCTGCATCATCCATCATCATCCATCATGGTAGCAAGTTGTGTTGCCAGGATCCTTGACACGGATATTGGTAAAATCTTGATGATTATGGAAATGCTCAAGTTCTTGAGAGCACGCGCAAGTGCTAGGTTGATCGTCGGCATTAACTGTATAGTGCTCTCAGTTTCCTCGGCAATGCTATGACCTTTTCAAATAGTGAATTCACTCTCTATTGTTGGGTTCTTCCCCGGTTACCAGAATCATTCCCAGCATTTGCATTTTGTTCCCAGCTTGCACCGCCAATGTGCCATTCTACCATGGGTCTCTTCCATTTCCGATGGTAAGCAAATTCATCCATTACGTTGTCTTCAACAAGGTAATCCACATCATCCAAGTCCGAGTATGCCATTCTACCGACCCCCTCCAAACGATCGCTCGAGAATTGCCTTAGGCTGGTTTAAAGAGTTTCAATGATCTCTGAATCAAAGGTAATTCTTTTTGCCACTTAAGGGGATATATCTATGAGTCACCATCCCTAAGGTGCCTCGTTGTGGTATCATGGCAAATCAACTCCTCGCTATGTTGACAATCGTTTACCACCTTTTTAAGTGTGGAATTCTAGTCTACCTGGTAAACTTCCATCATTTGTTCCACTCCTTTCCGATAGAGGTGTGCTTCGTCTCTCAGCTCAAGAGATGTTGCTATGTCTCATTCCGTGAGTTAATCCTGAGTTGTTCGACCTTCGAGAAGAACGATTCTTTTGGGGTCTTCCTTCCTCTCGTTGTCATGATAGTTGGAGTTCTCAGAGCAAGACTTCGAGACAATGATGGTGATCAAATTAACACTCTAATGGAGTGCACCCTGGATCGTGAAGATTGTGCTAGTTTGTGTTCCCCCTTCACCTTACCCTACGCTTGAATCTCGGGACGAGATTTTTGTTTAGTGGGGGTGGGTTGTCACATCCCTCGTCCTGTTATGCACTAGGCTAGACCCTCATGTGAGCATCATGTTTTAATTCAAATGAAATTTGAATTGAGGAATTTTCAAAAGCCTCAGAAGACCTCTAAAAATAACCAACATTTAAATCTCATCAAATGAGTCCAAAGAAATGTTCCTGTTACTCTGTGAAAATATTGGTAAGAGGTAAAATTCAAACCAATATTTTTGGAATCACAGAATTATTTATTTTTGGGCCTTTGACTTAAACCAATGACATATTTGAGTTGAATTTATTTCTATTATATAAGAAATAAAGTTCAAATATTTTAGTAAGTTTCCTGTGACCTTGGACTAGTTCCTGAGCTCACATACAATTTACAGAAAGTTTTAGAAAAATGATTTGATATTTTAAATCAAATCAAAACCAATTGCAGAAAATAGAAAAGAGAAAGAAAGAGAGAGAGAACCCACCTGGACTTACCTGGCGCCCACCAACCGGCCCAGCTCCAACGGCCCAGCCCATCACCGCCTCCTCCCTGTCGTCTTCCTCCCTCGCCAGAAGGACGGAGGCGCGTGCCCGCCCCGCGCCGGCCACCTCCTCCCTCCCTCCCTGCCTGGCCCCTCTTCGATGCGCCTAGACGACACCACGGAGATGCCGAACCCCCTCGACCTCTCTATCACTCTCCCCGTGGCCCTCCTCTCCTCTGCTTCCTCTCTCTCACTTGCCCGAACGCAGCCGTCGCCACCGACGAGCTCCCTCGCGGCCACCGCCACCCCCTCTCCTCTCCGACGCGCTCCCGAGCTCCGCAGTGCCTCCCTCGTCCTCTCCTTCGGCTCACGCGATCGGAGAAGCCCCGAAGCACCGCCCCGATGCTTTTCGCCTCCTCGGACCCGCCGGTCACTGTCGCCCGATTCGTCGGCTCCGGACCGTCCCCGACGTCGCCGAGCGTTCCGTCGTCATCGCTGTGAGCCCCCGCACTGAACCTTCCTCTCCCCGATGCCGATTTCTTCCACTAACCGCGGGCTCCGCCGAGTCCGAGAGTCCATTGCCGCCGGCCATGAGGTCGCCGTGGCTAGAGCTCACGCGCGTCACGTCCAAGCACACCATCGTGCTCAGCACCACGCCAGGATCCCAAAACCCTAGTCTATTGCTCCTGTTGTGTACCTAGCCACCGCTCGCGCCTCACCCGAACTCCGGCTGCCGCCGTTGTCATGATTGCCGTCGCCTCCGGCCACCCTAGCTTCTCTCGTTTGCCCTGTTAGATGCGCGCGAGCCTGGGCATCTCGTAGAGCCCCTCCGCCACTCTTTTGGTCATCGGAGGGCGAATCCCGACGCTCTCCGCCGTCCCTGGCCTCGTCGGCGACGAGCCTCGGGTCAACTCCGGCGAGTTTGACCCGGGTTTGACCCCAGTTGGACTCCCCCTGACTCAATGACAGGTGGGGCCCAGCCCTGTTAGTTAATTAGGATTATTACTAATCGAATTAGTTAAACTAATTACACTGACACACCGGACCCATGTGTCAGGTTTGACCCGGACCGTGCCTCGTTGACCTGCTGACGTCATGATGACGTCAGGCTGACGCAGTAAGTCATTTTCTGGATTTATTATATTGAGGAAATTCCAGAAAATAATCTAAACTTCTAAAATTCATATAAAATCAACCGTAAGTCAGAATGAAATAATTTATATATGAAAAATTATTAGAAAAATTCAAGGAACCCATCTGTACCATTTTCATGCATGTTTGAACAATGTTTGTCCTCTGTTTTGGACAAAACAAATAAAGGGCATTTAAATAACCATATATGGAGTTGGAATTTGAATCATGTATTCAAACCAACTTCATTTAAATCATAGCTAGGTGCATTAGCCCAAAACACATTCATATTGCCATGTCATAGCATGCATCATATTGTGCATTGCATTGATCGTGTTTCTTCTGTGTTTGCCGGTGTTGTTCCCCCTTGGTAGACGTTGTTCCGACGTTGTGATCATTGACACTGATGAAGACTGAATGTTATCTTCAGAAGTACCAGGCAAGCAAAACCCCCTTGTTCATTCCGATACAATCCTACTCTCTCGCCCTGCTCTCTTTTACTGCATTAGGACAACAACGAGTCATCTGTTACTTGCTGCGGTAGCTGAACCCCTTTATCCTCTGCATGACCTGTCATTGCCACAGTAAATAGATGAAACCCACTAGTATGAGTAGGAGTTGCTTGAGCCCTGTTGTGCCTACTCGTTCATGTTTGTTTGTCATGCCTGCTACTGCTTAGAGTTGAGTCAGGTCTGATTCATCGGGGATGAATCAGAGGTGTGTGAACATGCCCTACTGTGTGTGAGCTAAGTGTGTGAACACAATTTGGTAAAAGGTAATGGTGAGAGGCCATGTAGGAGTACATGGTGGGTTGTCTCATTGAAGCCGTCCTTAGGAACCGAGTTCTGTGTTTGTGATCCATGATTCAGCTACTACCATGCATTGGGCCCTGAAATATGACCCCGCTCGACTTCTTATTCACCCTAGTCCTCTGTCCAAGAGTTGCAAGTAGTTTCTGGTGTTTGTAGCCTACTGGAGGCCGTGGACAGCGCTGACCGTAGGGGGTGGGCTGTGATGCGGTAGGTACGTGGCCGGGAATACCGGGCACTCGTTTGGTGTCTCGGGAACCCTGCACACATTGTTCGGGGCTATGAGCGAAACTCCGGCCGGATCTCCTCATGGATGGAACCCGAATAGGCGATAAACCTAGACTAGAGACTTGAGTGTTTAAGTAGGTCGTGGTCTACACCCACGTCGGCTTTCGCTTGAAGTCTGCCGAGCACATGTCGTGTGCAGACGCTAAGTGGTGGAAACATGTATGAAGAAGTACACCCCTGCAGGGTTAACATCATCTATTCGAATAGCCGTGTCCGCGGAAAAGGACTTCTGGGTTGCTTATATCAGTTCATAGACAAGTGAAAGTGGATACTCTAAAATACGCAAGATAAGCGTGAGTGCTATGGATGGCGTTCTCGTAGGGAGACGGGAGCGGTTCCATAGTGGTGTATTGGTTGGTGAATATGTGGACTCGTGTGCGCCACCTCAAAAGAGTTGCTTGCAGTCGTAGTTTAGGATAGCCACTGAGTCAAAGCTGGCTTGCTGCAGTTAAACTCCACCATCCCCTTTGTGGATAATGATGCATGCGTAGTTAGTTCTGATGTAAGTCTAGCTGGGTACATTTGTACTCACGTTGCTTAATTTATGTTTTTGCAGAGAGACTTCAGTCTCACTAGTAGTTCCGCATGGACTTCGACGTTTAGCTTGATACCTCAGCTACGATCTTGTGCCCTTGGCAGGATCTGGTAGATAGTCAGGCTTCTCAGCCTTTTTCATTTATAGATGTCTGTACTCAGACATGATAGCTTCCGCTTGTGTTTTGATTTGTATGCTCTGAATGTTGGGTCATGAGACCCCTGTTTGTAATATCCTGCTCCTCAGAGCCTAATGAATACTTACTTGTGTCATAGAGTCATGTTGTGATGCCTTGTTGTATTTGCACATATCGAGCATATTGTGTGTATGATTGAAATGCTTGGTATGTGTGGGACCTGACTATCTAGTTGTTTATTCTTAGTAGCCTCTCTTAACGGGAAATGTCTCCTAGTGATTCCACTGAGCCATGGTAGCTTGCTACTGCTCCGGAACACTTAGGCTGGCCGGCATGTGTCCTTCTTTGTTCCTGTGTCTGTCCCCTCGGGGAAATGTCACGCGATGAATACCGGAGTCCTGTTAGCCCGCTACAGCCCGGTTCACCGGAGTCCTGCTAGCCCAGTGCTACAGCCCGGATTCACTCGCTGATGACCGACACGTTCGATGCTGGGTCATGGATGCCTGTCCCTGTAGGTCTGTGCCACTTTGGGTTTACGACTAGCCATGTCAGCCCGGGCTCCTTATCATATGGATGCTAGCGACACTATCATATACGTGTGCCAAAAGGCGCAAACGGTCCCGGGAAAAGGTAAGGCGACACCCATGGGAATACCGTGCGTGAGGCCGCAAAGTGATATGAGGTGTTACATGCTAGCTCGATGTGGCATTGAGTCGGGGTCCTGACAGAAGGAGGGATTTGTAGAGGTGCCAGAGCTCGATTTTGAAATAGAGATGAACAACATTTTGAGCGGTATACTTTCACTGTCAACTTAACAACTAAGAGATGTCGATATCTTCCATGATACACACATTATAGGTGGTTCCCAAACAGAATGGTAAAGTTTATAGTCCCCCACCACCAACAAGCATCAATCCATGGCTTGCCCGAAACAATGGGTGCCTCCAACTAGCAACAATCCCGGGGGAGTTTTGTTTGCAATTATTTTGATTTGATTTGAGCATGGGACTGGGCATCCCGGTGACCAGCCATTTTCTCGTGAATGAGGAGGGGAGTCCACTCCTCTTGAGAATAACCCGCCTAAGATGGAAGATACAGACATCCCTAGTTGATACATGAGTTGTTCGAGCATACAAAACAGAATTTCATTTGAAGGATTGGAGTTTGGCACATACAAATTTACTTGGAACGACAGGTAGATACCGCATATAGGAAGCTATGGTGGACTCATATGGAATAACTTTGGGGTTTATGAAGTTTGGATGCACAAGCAGTATTCCCGCTTAGTATAGGTGAAGGCTAGCAAGATACTGGGAAGCGACCAACTGAGAGAGCGACAATAGTCATGAACATGCATTAAAATTAATCAACACCGAGTGCAAGCATGAGTAGGATATAATCCACCATGAACATAAATATCGTGAAGGCTATGTTGATTTTGTTTCAACTACATGCGTGAACATCTGCCAAGTCAAGTCACTCGAATCATTCAAAGGAGGATACCACCCTATCATACCACATCACAACCATTTTAATAGCATGTTGGCACGCAAGGTAAACCATTATAAGCTCCTAGCTAATGAAGCATGGCATAAGCAACTATAATCTCTAATTGTCATCGCAAACATGTTTATTCATAATAGGCTGAATTAGGAACGATGAACAAATCATATTTACAAAAACAAGAGAGGTCGAGTTCATACCAGCTTCTCTCATCTCAATCAGTCCATCATATATCGTCATTATTGCCTTTCACTTGCACAACCGAACGGTGTGTATAATAATAATAGTGCACGTGCATTGGACTAAGCTGGAATCTGCAAGCATTCAATTCAAGGGAGAAGACAAGGTAATATGGGCTCTTGGTTAAATCAACAATAATGCATATGAGAGCCACTTAACATTTTTTTTACTGGGTCCACTTAACATTTTTATTATGGTCTTCTCCTCTCGACCCCAAAGGAAAGAAAAGAAATAAGACTATTTACACGGGAAAGCTCCCAACAAGAAAAAGAAGAACGAGAAATCTTTTGGGGTTTTCTTTTAATTATTACTACTATAGACATAGAAAGTAAACTAACTAATTGTTTTTGGTTTTTCTTAAGATTTATCAAACACACAAGAAGAAAGCTAGAAAAAGAAATTGAAGTAGCATGGATAGTATGATGAAAAAGTATGAGCACCGACAACTAGAATGAGTGTGTGATACGTCTCCAACGTATCTATAATTTTTGATTATTCCATGCTATTATATTACCCGTTTTGGATGTTTATGGGCTTTACTTTACACATTTATATCATTTTTGGGACTAACCTACTAACCGGAGGCCCAGCCCGTATTGCTGTTTTTTTGCCTATTTCAGTATTTCGAAGAAAAGGAATATAAAATGGAGTCCAAACAGAATGAAACCTTCGGGAGCGTGATTTTTGGAATGAACGTGATCCAGAGGACTTGGAGTGCAAGCCAAGAAGCAGCCGAGGCGGCCACGAGGGTGGAGGGCGCGCCCACCCCTATAGGGCGCGCCCCTATCTCGTGGGCCCCTCGGGCGGCCACCGACCTACTTCTTCCTCCTATATATACCCACGTACCCCGAAAACATCCAGGGAGCCAAAGAAAAACAATTTCCACCGCCGTAACCTTCTGTATCTGCGAGATCCCATCTTGGAGCCTTCGTCAGCGCTCCGCCAGAGGGGGAATCGACCACGGAGGGCTTCTACATCAACACCATAGCCCTTCCGATGATTTGTGAGTAGTTTACCACAGACCTTCGGGTCCATAGTTATTAGCTAGATGGCTTCTTCTCTCTTTTTGGATATAAATACCATGTTCTCCCCCTCTCTTGTGGAGATCTATTCGATGTAAACTCTTTTTGCGGTGTGTTTGTCGAGATCCGATGAATTGTGGGTTTATGATCAAGTTTATCTATGAGAAATATTTGAATCTTCTCTAAATTCTTTTATGTATGATTGAGTTATGTTTGCAAGTCTCTTTGAATTATCAGTTTGGTTTGGCCTACTAGATTGATCTTTCTTGCCATGGGAGAAATGCTTAGCTTTGGGTTCAATCTTGTGGTGTCCTTACCCATTGACAATAAGGGTTGCAAGGCACGTATTGTATTGTTGCCATCGAGGATAAAAAGATAGGGTTTATATCATATTGCATGAGTTTATCCCTCTACATCATGTCATCTTTCTTAATGTGTTACTCTGTTCTTATGAACTTAATACTCTAGATGCATGCTGGATAGCGGTTGATGTGTGGAGTAATAATAGTAGATGCAGGCAGGAGTCGGTCTACTTGTCACGGACGTGATGCCTATATACATGATCATGCCTAGATAATCTCATAATTATTCGCTTTTCTATCAATTGCTCGGCAGTAATTTGTTCACCCACCGTAATACTTATGCTATCTTGAGAGAAGCCACTAGTGAAACCTATGGCTCCCAGGTCTATCTTCTATCATATAAGCTTTCAATCTACTTTTATTTGCATCTTTACTTTTTCAATCTATATTATAAATACCAAAAATGTATTTATCTTATTATGTTATCTCTATAAGATCTCACTTTCCCAAGTGGCCGCGAAGGGATTGACAACCCCGTTATTGTGTTGGTTGCGAGTTCTTTGTTTGTTTGTGTAGGTGCGTGGGACTTTTGAGGAGCCTCCTACTGGATTGATACCTTGGTTCTCAAAAACTGAGGGAAATACTTATGCTACTATTGCTGCATCACCCTTTCCTCTTCAAGGAAAACCAACGCAAGCTCAAGACGTAGCAAGAAGGATTTCTGGCGCCATTGCCGGGGAGGTCTTCGCTCAAGTCAAGACATACCAAGTACCCATCACAAACTCATCTCCCTCGCAGTTACTTTATTTGCCATTTGCCTCTCATTTTCCCCTCCCCCACTTCACCCTTTCCATTTTATTCGCCCTCTCTTTCCCAATCTTCTCCCCTCTCTCTCTTTCGCTTGCCTTTTTCTGTTTGCTTGTGTGTTGGATTACTTGTCGCCATGGCACAAGATAATACCAAATTGTGTGATTTCTCCAATACCAATAATAATGATTTCCTTAGTACTCCGATTGCTCCTCTTAATGATGTTGAGTCTTGTGAAATCAATACTGCTTTGCTGAATCTTGTTATGAAAGATCAATTCGCCGGCCTTCCTAGTGAAGATGCCGCTACCCATCTAAACAACTTTGTTGATTTGTGTGATATGCAAAAGAAGAAAGATACAGATAATGATATTGTTAAATTGAAGTTATTTCCATTTTCACTTACAGATCGTGCTAAAGTTTGGTTTTCGTCTTTGCCTAATAATAGTATTGATTCTTGGAACAACTGCAAAGATGCTTTTATCTCTAAATATTTTCCTCCCGCTAAGATCATCACTCTTAGGAACGATATTATGAATTTTAAACAACTTGATCATGATCATGTTGCCCAATCTTGGGAAAGAATGAAATTGATGATTCGCAATTGCCCTACTCATGGTTTGAATTTATGGATGATCATATAAAATTTTTACGCTGGTTTGAACTTTGCTTCTAGAAATCTTTTAGATTCGGCCGTGGGAGGCACGTTTATAGAAATCACTTTAGGAGATGCTACAAAACTTCTTGATAATATTATGGCTAATTATTATCAATGGCACACCGAAAGATCTACTAGTAAAAAAGTGCATGCTATAGAAGAAATCAATGTTTTGAGTGGAAAGATGGATGAACTTCTGAAATTATTTGCTACTAAGAATTCTCCTCTTGATCCCAATGATATGCCTTTGTCTACTTTGATTGAGAATAATAATGAATCTATGGATGTGAATTTTGTTGGTAGGAATAGTTTTGGAAACAATGCTTATAGAGGAAACTTTAATCCTACACCGTTCCCTAGTAATTCCTCTAATAATTATGGAAATTCCTACAATAATTCTTATGGTAATTTTAATAAGATGCCCTCTGATTTTGAGAATAGTGTGAAAGAATTTATAATCTCTCAAAAGAATTTTAATGCCTTTCTTGAAGAAAAATTGCTCAAAGTTGATGATTTGGCTAGGAACGTTGATAGACTTTCGCTTGATGTTGATTCTCCTAAACTTATATCTACTCCTCCTAAGCATGATACCAATGAGTCTCTCAAAGCAATGAGAATTTCCATTGATGAGTGCAAGGACAGAACTTCTAGATTGCGTGCTTAGAAAGATTGCTTTGTAAAGGCGTGTTCTTCTAGTTCCAATGAAAATAATGATGAAGATCTTAAAGTTATTGATGTGTCTCCTGTTAGATCTTTATTTTGCAATATGAATCTTAATAATAATGGGACTAGGTATGAATCAACTTTAGTTAGAAAGCGTCCCAATAATTCAGAGTTTTCAGATCTTGATGCTAAATTTGGTAAAAGTGGGATTGGAGAGGTCATGACTTTAAATAGCATTGAACCCACTATCTCGGATTTCAAGGAATTTGATTATTATAATTGTTCTTTAGAAGGTTGTATTTCCTTGTTGCAATCCATTGTTAATTCTCCTCATGCTTATAGTCAAAATAAAGCTTTTACCAAACATATCGTTGATGCCTTGATGCAATCTTATGATGAAAAACTTAATTTGGAAGTTTCTATACCTAGAAAACTTAATGATGAGTGGGAACCTACTATAAAGATTAAAATTAAAGATCATGAGTGTTTTGCTTTGTGTGATTTGGGTGCTAGTGTTTCCACGATTCCGAAAACTTTATGTGATATTCTAGGTTTCCATGATCTTCATGATTGCTCTTTAAATTTGCACCTTGGGGATTCCACCATTAAAAATCCAATGGAAAGGATCAATTATGTTCTCATTGTTGCAAATAGAAATTTAGTGCCCATAGATTTTATCATTCTTGATATATATTGCAATCTTTCTTGCCCTATTATTCTTGGTAGACCTTTCCTTAGAACGATTGGCGCGATTATTGATATGAAGGAAGGGAATATTAGATTCTAATTTCCATTAAGGAAAGGCATGGAGCAATTTCAAAGAAAGAAAATTAAATTACCTTATGAATCTATCATGCGAGCTACTTATGAATTGAGTGCCAAAGATGGCACTACTTAGATCTATCTTTGCTTTTATGCCTAGCTAGGGGCGTTAAATGATAGCGCTAGTTGGGAGGCAACCCAATTTTATTTCTGTTTTTTGTTTTTGTTTCTCTTTAGTAATAAATTTTGCGTCTACCTTCTGTTTAGATGTGTTTATATGTTTTAATTAGTGTTTGTGCCAAGTAGAACCTATAGGATAACCTATGGTGATAGTTAATTTGATTCTGCTGAAAAACAGAAACTTTGCACACACGAAATTAGTTTTGTTAAATCACAGAAACGTGCTTTCGTGTTGATTCTTTTTGCTGTAGATCAATAGACAAATTGTCCAGGACTTCCTATGTTTGTAGGATTTGTAGAGTTCCAGAAGTTTGCGTTAGTTACAGATTGCTACAGACTGTTCTGTTTTTGACAGATTCTGTTTTTCGTGTGTTGTTTGCTTATTTTTATGCATCTATGGCCAGTATTAAGTGGTATGAACCATAGAGAACTTGAAATACAGTAGGTTCAACACCAATATAAATAAAGAATGAGTTCATTACAGTACCTTATGTGGTGGTTTTGTTTTCTTTCACTAACCACTAGTAGAAAAGGGGGCAATTGTCCAGGCCGGGTTAGCCCATTAGTCCCGGTTCAATCCAGAACCGGGACCAATGGGGGCATTGGATCCGGTTCGTGAGCCCCAGGGGCCGGCCGGGCCACGTGGGCCATTGGTCCCGGTTCGGCTGGACCTATTGGTTCCGGTTGGTGGGACGAACCGGGACCAATGCGACTCGCTCCTGGCCCACAACCATTGGTCCCGGTTGGTGGAGTGAACAGGGACCAAAGGCTGCCCTTTAGTCCCGGTTTGTGGCACGAACCGGGACCAATTAGTTGCCTATATCTACCCCTCGCCCGCGAGCAGAGCACTCCTAGTGCTCTATTTTTCGTGGACGGCGAGGGGAGAGCTTTGTGGTGCTCTAGCTCACCTCCTATGCACACGAGGTGTTCGATGGAATGCCCGAGCCACACTACTTAAGCTTTCTCCTCTCCAAGCTCGACCTCCAAGCTCCATTTTCCTCAATATTTGTCTAGGTTTAGCGGTCCGTCACGTCCCGTCCCCGTCTTCACCGCCGTCGATCGCCCGCGCCGATCTCGTCGCCGGCACCACCGTGGTGAGCCTCTTGTTCTTATCTTCTTTCTGAAAGGAAAAACAAAATCTTACTTGTATATTTATATAGATACTTGTATAATTTTATTATTTTTATTATTGTATCTTATATAGTGCGATGGTTTTGGTATCCGCCCCCGTCGGCCCTCGTCCTGTCTATGATTCAGATGTGGTATATATTATCTTTTCATAACTATTGGTTCATTTATTGTTTATGACAATTATGCCGACCAACGTGACATAGATTTTATTTATCTAGGAGGTTGTTGAACCGGAAATTCCAACTGACCCTATTGTCGAGAGGTTAAATTTAGTTGAAGAAGAAAACAATTTGTTGAAGGAAAAAGTTAGAAAAATTGAGGAGGAGAAGATGATATTGGAGTTGCATGTTGCGGATGTCGTCGATGATCACAAGATCAAGATGGATGCAATGCGCTTGAAGATTAGAAAGATTAGAAAATGTGCCATTCATACCGAGGCTTGGTATCATTATGCCGTTGGATCAGTTGTTACATTGGTTGCGATTATGATCGCATTTGTTTTTGCATTGAAATGTTTTACATAGTTTTAGTGTATGGTTTAATTAATTTAGATGCTCTGCAGAACTTTATGTTGTTAGATGAGAACTATGTATGTACTTTGGTTTTAATGTGATGATGAACTTCTATTAATTTGGTCACTTAATTATCTATTCATGATGTTCTGTAATGATTTTTGACAGACTTAATTATATATAATGCACGTAGATGAACCGGCAATGGATGTACGGTTCAAGACACACCTCCGAGTACATTAAGGGCGTGCATGATTTTCTCGAAGTGGCTGAGGCAAACAAGCAGAATGGTTTTATGTGTTGTCCATGCCCTATATGTGGGAATACGAAGTCTTACTCTGACCGGAAAATCCTCCACACCCACCTGCTTTACAAGGGTTTCATGCCACACTATAATGTTTGGACGAGGCACGGAGAAATAGGGTTATGATGGAAGACGGCGAAGAAGAAGAGTACGATGAAAACTATGTGCCCCCTGAATACGGTGATGCTACTGAAGATCAAGAGGAACCAGACGATGTGCACGATGATGCTGCAACGGGCGAAGCTGCTGAAGATCAAGAGGAACCAGACGATGTGCCCGATGATGATGATCACCGTCGGGTCATTGTCGATGCAAGGACGCAATGCGAAAGTCAAAAGGAGAAGCTGAAGTTCGATCGCATGTTAGAGGACCACAAAAAAGGGTTGTACCCCAATTGCGAAGATGGCAACACAAAGCTCGGTACCGTACTGGAATTGCTGCAGTGGAAGGCAGAGAATGCTGTGCCTGACAAAGGATTTGAGAAGCTACTGAAAATATTGAAGAAGAAGCTTCCAAAGGATAACGAATTGCCCGACAGTACATACGCAGCAAAGAAGGTCGTATGCCCTCTAGGATTGGAGGTGCAGAAGATACATGCATGCCCTAATGACTGCATCCTCTTCCGCGGTGCGTACAAGGATCTGAACGCATGCCCGGTATGCGGTGCATTACGGTATAAGATCAGACGAGATGACCCTAGTGATGTTGACGGCGAGCCCCCCAGGAAGAGGGTTCCTGCGAAGGTGATGTGGTATGCTCCTATAATACCACGGTTGAAACGTCTGTTCAGAAATGGAGAGCATGCCAAGTTGATGCGATGGTACAGTGAGGACCGTAAGAAAGACGGGAAGTTGAGAGCACCCGCTGACGGGTCGCAGTGGAGAAAAATCGAGAGAAAGTACTGGGATGAGTTTGCAAGTGAGACAAGGAACGTATGGTTTGCTTTAAGCGCGGATGGCATTAATCCTTTCGGGGAGCAGAGCAGCAATCACATCACCTGGCCCGTGACTCTATGTATGTATAACCTTCCTCCTTAGATGTGCATGAAGCGGAAGTTCATTATGATGCCAGTTCTCATCCAAGGCCCTAAGCAACCCGGCAACGACATTAATGTGTACCTAAGGCCATTAGTTGAAGAACTTTTACTGCTGTGGAATGGAAATGGTGTACGTACGTGGGATGAGCACAAACAGGAGGAATTTAACCTAAAGGCGTTGCTGTTCGTGACCATCAACGATTGGCCCGCTCTCAGTAACCTTTCAGGACAGACAAACAAGGGATACCACACATGCACGCACTATTTACTTGACACCGATAGTATATACCTGGCAAGCTGCAGGAAGAATGTGTACCTGGGCCATCGTTGATTTCTTCCGACCAACCATCAATGTCGAAAGAAAGGCAAGCATTTCAAAGGCGAGGCAGATCACCGGAAGAAGCCCGCCATGCGTACCGATGATCACGTACTTGCTATGGTCAATGATTTACACGTAATCTTTGGAAAGGGTCCTGGCACACTAGCTGTTCCGAGTGACGCTGGGGGACACGCACCCATGTGGAAGAAGAAATCTATATTTTGGGACCTACCCTACTGGAAAGACCTAGAGGTCCGCTCTTCGATCAACGTGATGCACGTGACGAAGAACCTTTGCGTGAATCTGCTAGGCTTCTTGGGTGTGCATGGGAAGACAAAAGATACAACTGAGGCACGGGAGGACCTACAACGTTTGCACGAAAAAGACGGCATGCCTCCAAAGCAGTATGAAGGTCCTGCCAGCTATGCTCTTACCAAAGAAGAGAAGGAAATCTTCTTTGAATGCCTGCTTAGTATGAAGGTCCCGACTGGCTTCTCGTCTAATATAAAAGGAATAATAAATATGGCAGAGAAAAAGTTTCAGAACCAAAAGTCTCATGAATGCCACATGATTATGACGCAACTGCTTCCGGTTGCATTGAGGGGGCTTCTATCGGAAAACGTCCGATTAGCCATTGTGAAGCTATGTGCATTCCTCAATGCAATCTCTCAGAAGGTGATCGATCCAGAAATCATACCAAGGCTAAGGAGTGATGTGGTGCAATGTCTTGTCAGTTTCGAGCTGGTGTTCCCACCATCCTTCTTCAATATCATGACGCATGTCCTAGTTCATCTAGTTGACGTGATTGTCATTCTGGGCCCCGTATTTCTACACAATATGTACCCCTTTGAGAGGTTCATGGGAGTCCTAAAGAAATATGTCCGTAACCGCGCTAGGCCAGAAGGAAGCATCTCCATGGGCCATCAAACAGAGGATGTCATCGGGTTTTGTGTTGACTTCATTCCTGGCCTTAAGAAGATAGGTCTCCCTAAATCACGGTATGAGGGGAGACTGACTGGAAAAGGCACGCTTGGAAGGGACTCAATAATATGCAGGGACGGATATTCTTGGTCTCAAGCACACTACACAGTTCTACAGAACTCTACCTTGGTGACCCCGTATGTCGATGAACACAAGAACAGTCTGCGCTCCAAACACCCGGAGCAGTGCGACGACTGGATTACATGTGAACACATCAGGACTTTTAGCAGTTGGTTGGAAGCACGTATCAGAGGTGACAACACTGTTTGTGATGAGCTGTACTTGTTGTCCAGGGGGCCATCTTTGACTGTATTGATTTGGAAAGGATACGAGATAAATGGGAATACATTTTACACGATTGACCAAGATCAAAAGAGCACCAACCAAAACAGCGGTGTCCGCTTTGATGCAACAACGGAGAGGGGAAAGGACACATATTATGGTTACATAGTGGACATATGGGAACTTGACTACGGAGTAGATTTTAAGGTCCCTTTGTTTAAGTGCGAATGGGTCAATCTATCAGGAGGCGGGGTACAGGTAGACCCACAGTACGGAATGACAACAGTGGATCTGAAAAATCTTGGGTACATTGACGAACCGTTCGTCCTAGCCAGTGATGTGGCACAGGTTATCTATGTGAAGGACATGTCTACCAGACCGAGAAAGAGAAAAGATAAGGAAGCAAATACATCATACGATGAGCCAAAGCGCCACATAGTTCCTTCAGGAAAAAGGGACATCGTGGGAGTGGAGGACAAGACAGACATGTCTGAAGATTATGAAAAGTTTCATGAAATTCCTCCCTTCAAAGTCAAGGCTGACCCCAGCATCCTGATAAACGATGAAGATTATCCATGGTTACGGTGCAATAAGCAAATGACACAAGCGAAGAAAAAGTGAAGACTTTCTCCCGCAACTATTATGATGATACCATGCCAACTTTGTAACTGACGAGTATGATACCATTGTCCGTTTTGTACATGCACATGCTATGTGGGTCAATTTATGATATCATGCCAACTTTCAACTTTTTCAGAGTTCATTTGAAATGCTTTAATGTCTTATGGTTCGGCCCTCGTAATAATTAAAAATAGCAACAATAAGTATTTTGTTGTAAGTAGAAACAAAATAAAATAAATAAAAGTGTTTTCAAATTT